>NC_079437.1:58411958-58449458 GCF_903798145.1 Danio aesculapii | reverse complement strand
TTTGGTAAGCGTGGTGTACAACAGGAAGCTGCAGTCGACATCATTCTCGCTCAAGGAATCAAGTAAAGCTCTATGGGTCGTTCACATATCGTAAGAGAAGCAGTTCTCACTAAAAGTGATGCAAGGATTAACTGGTTTCACTATTATCCACGCTTTAATTCATCATGTTTAATAAATCATAAAGACTTCTCAACACCGCATTTCTGCACAGAACAAAACTGCTGCAGCTAAAAGTTATGCTAACTGTGCGCTAGTTTAATGTCCTGAGCTTGTACACCGAGGTTAATACACACACACACACACACACACACACACACACACACACACACACACACACACACACACACACACACACACACACACACACACACACACACACTGGATTAAAGGCTGACTTTAACTATGGCTGAGGTTTTACTATTACTGTCTTTTGCGCCTGCAAATTCGTTATTTCCAATAGCGGCGCGTGTCTTGTGGGCTCGGTTTGAGGTTTCTTTAATAGATCAGATACGAGTGTGTTCAGAGTTAAATAAATAAATAAATAAATAAAGCTCAACTGAAGTAACATCCAGAGAGTTCTCACAGTGCTGACAGACTGCAATCCAGAAACCCAGCATCAAATGTGAAATGTTCAGAGCAATTCTGAGCTGCTTCTTGAAAACCACATGAGCAATCACAGCAGACATGGTGATTTACCACTTACTTGAGTTTGTGGAGGTGTTGGAGTTTGTCAGAGAGCAGTTTGAGTCCTGCTTCTCCTGGGTGATTGTAGCTCAGATCCAGCTCTCTCAGGTGTGACGGGTTTGAGCTCAGAGCTGAAGCCAGAGCCGCACAACCTTCCTCTGTCACCATACAGTAAGACAATCTACAACAACAGCAAGAGCTCATGTTAGTGTGCTTCACTTTAAGAGATGCTTTAGATTGTGTCTGGTGAATTTGAGTTAAAGCATCAAGGCTAATGTGATGTTAATGCAGGATCTCGATACATTACAGATATTCTCACTGAATATAAACCTAACAGACCCCTCAGATCAAGTAAATGAGAGATTCTAAGAGTTCAGTCAAAGCAGGGTGAATCCACCTTCAGCTACTGCACCCCCGCTGCTGGAATCAGCTTCCAGAAATGATCAGATGTGCTCCAACATTAGGCACATTCACATCAAGACTGAAAACACATCTGTTTAGCTGTGCCTTTACTGAATGAGCACTGTGCTGCATCCCACAGATCACACTATTTATGTTTCTTTTCTTTTTTATTCCTTTAAAACCCGATTTAACACATTTTAATCAGTTTATTCTTTGTTGTTTTTGTTTTCTAATACTTTTATTTTATGCTTCTTTATTCTTGTTTATGTGAAGCACTTTGAATTAGCATTGTGTATGAAATGTGCTATAGAAATAAACTTGCCTTCAATAGTCAAAGCGTCAAATTCACTGATTTAAGGCAAGGGTTCAACAAAAGATTTGTGAGAAAGGGGCAGGTTTGTTTTGAAAGGGCAAATATTTAATTAAACTACATTTCAAATGAATAATAATAATAATAATAATAATAATAATAATAATAATAATAATAATAATAATAATAATAATAAAAGTATTATTATTATTATTAATATTATTATTATTATTATTATTATTAAGTCATTATTTTGTCTTTTTATATTAAAGCAGATGAACGGCACAAAAACACTGTGAAATGATCATTTATTTGGTTTACATTATTGCCATTTGGCAGATTCTTAAAGATATTTGGATATACTGAAACTTGTATATAAACGACATAAAATATCTGATATTCATAGTAGAAACTAAATTAATATTTAATATACAGAATTAGAGAAACACAAACCTCAGAGTGTTGAGTCGACAGTTTAGACTCTTCAGTCCAGCACAGATCAGCTTCACTCCTGAATCCTGCAGCTCATTGTTACTCAGGTCCAGCTCTCTCAGGGGGGAGTTTGATGATTGTAGAGCTGAAGACAGAACTTTACAGCACTGATCAGTGAGATTACAGCCTGCCAATCTGAAAAAAAGAGAGGACTCTGGTTAAATGCCATGCTAGGGTGCTGGTGTACTTACCAGAAAAATGTTACCACAAAAGTCCATGCTAGTTACTAAATCTTAGAGTAAAGGTGGTCAAACCTCAGTGTGTCGAGTCGACAGTTTGGACTACTCAGTCCAGCACAGATCAGCTTCACTCCTGAATCCTGCAGCTCATTGTTACTCAGGTCCAGCTCTCTCAGGGGGGAGTCTGATGATTGTAGAGCTGAAGACAGAACTTCACTGTGCTGATCAGTAAGACTACAGCATGACAATCTGAAAAAAGAGAGGACTCTGGTTAAATGACATGCTAGGGTTCTGGTGTACTTACCAGACTAAATGTTACCACAAAAGGCCATGCTAGTTACTCAATTTCTATAGTAAAGGTGGTCAAACCTCAGTGTGTTGAGTCGACAGTTTAGACTCTTCAGTGCAGCACAGATCAGCTTCACTCCTGAAACCTGCAGCTTATTGTTACTCAGGTCCAGCTCTCTCAGGGGGGAGTTTGATGATTGTAGAGCTGAAGCCATAATTTCACAGCACTTATCAGTAAGACTACAGCGTGACAATCTGAAAAAAGAGAGGACTCTGGTTAAAAGACATGCTAGGGTGCTGGTGTACTTTGTGGATGTTTAAATGACATTAATTGTAAGACACACAAATCATCACCTACATGTGTAAATATTCGTATGATTGTCGAAACAGCTAATAGAAATTAGAAGAAATGTAAGAAGCACCAGAGATGTCTTCAACAGAGAACTCAAAGAGGTCAAGGATGACCCACTGCAGTGGGTCAGTTTTCTGCTGACAATAAAGGAAGAAATGGTCCAGATGACACTTCTAACCAACTATTACAACTGAACGCTGGAAGAAGCCTGGGAGTGTTATCATCAGAGGAAGATATTCTTTGCCAGCTAGGAGCCATGACCTTGGAGAACAAGCGCCCTAGAAGACTGGCCATAATACTGATATAAAAGAAGGAACACTTTGCTATGTTTATTACTTAAGTGTATCACCCTAGAGAGTAATCACTCAGCTCTAGAAAACCAAAAGGGATTTCTTCTCTGTATTAACATGTTTGAGATGTACTCAAGCATATCAAACATTGAAAACTTAAATCATTTAAGGCACACCTGTATTTGAGGGCTTGAATACTGTATAAAAGGCAGGAACAGACAGACCAGCAGCACGCGTAAGCAGATTTCTGTATACTGTAAGTCTTGGGCCCACTCAGACTATGCAGAGTCACTGATTCGATCCAAGACGTGAACAGCCCAAACCGCATGGAATCTGATCTTTTTAGGTCAGATCTGAGCCACTTTCATATGTAGTCTTACAGTTTTTTTACAATCGCTATGATGGATTTTTCAGTACATTTAACAAGTTTCCTAAACTCAACACGGTTAGTACAACATCCGTCTTTGTAGGCTATACAATTAACACATTTCTTGTTGCTTTGACACAAAATGCATCCAGTTAACTAATTTAAAATGCTTGAACTTCTTTTACACAAGCTCAACCAAGAACAAAACAATGTAATTTTACAGTCAGATTTACAAACGCTTTAACTCGGTAAGTCAGAACAGATAACACCATGTCCTAAACACAGCGTATATAGGCTAAAGTCAAAGTGAGCATCTGTTCACATTGTGAATTGAAACACAAATATGCTCCCTGTATTTTATTCCATTGCCAATAAGAAACAGTTTATTGCAGTTATGTCTATATATATTTATATATATCACAGCTGATTGCCAGCTAGAAACACACACTCATGTGTTGAGGTTTGTCTAATCACATGATCATATGTTCTAAAAGAGGACCCTTGAGGTTTTTGGAAAGGAACAGTGAGTGCATCAAAGAACTCCGTCATCAATACGTCCAGGTAAGGTTATGCAATACAGTCATTACTGTACTATACACTAGGGGTGGGCGGTACACCGGTGTCATAGTCATCACCGGTGTGACATTGCGCGCGACATGGATTTTCTAATACCGTCAATACCGTAATAAATCAATTATGCGCCTTGAACGGCTGCATTTACATCAATAATAGCTAATTCTAAATAATAAGGCATTCAATTTTCTTCAAACGTTCAGTTGTGGTCTGAATACATGTCCTTATACTACAGAGCTCGAAATAGCAACCATTTTGGTCGCATGAGCGCCCGAAATATAATCCATGCGCCCTCATAATATATTTGGGAGCATTTGTGTGTCTGAATATAATGGTTGTAGTGCAATCTGATTTGATTTTCTCTAAAAACTTGCTGAATCGCTCTACCCTGCTGCTGTATTGGTTCATATTAGCTGTCAGTCACTCAACGTTTCCCGCTGTCAGATAACAGGGAGCTTTTGTTACTGCAGGAAATGCAAACGGCTGAAGAGTGAAAAGTGCACAGGTTTGCAAACCTCACCTAAAGTTATAATACTAATAATAGCGCAGATGACAGCGATCATGACATGAGGTAAATGTTGATCCGCCAGCTGAGATCAATCGAGTGTTTTCGGAGAAGGTGGCCGAATCTCGATGCGTTGCATTCACCGCGTGTTCAGCGCAAATGTCCGCTAAATATAAAATCTAACACTGTACACATCATCGCCAAAGAAACTCACCTTTACTAAGTTTACACTATGGCTCATAACAAAGAGCGGAATTGCGCTGGTGGTCATCGCGAGAATCCTGCTCTGTCTGCTCATAAATTGGTGCGGCTGACTCACCTGCTTTATTCCACCAACACAGAGAAATGAAGATCAGCTCATAACGAGACTGAGCATTTACAATGACCCAAACCAAAACTTTTAAAGAGTGATAGAAGTGAGACTTTCTTTTGTCCGTTCTTCCTTGAGATGTATATTATTTTGCTATTGAAAGTAATACCGTGATATTATACCGTCACCGTTCAAAAGATGAAAAATACCGTGATATTAATTTTAGGTCATATCGCCCACCCCTAATATACACAGTGTGTTTTGCAGTAAACTACTCTATAAACCTGGAGTTCATTAGTACATACAGTAGATATACAGTACAGTACAGCATTTACATGCACTGTGTCTAATTACAGAGAGTCATGGAGTTGGAGGTCAATCAAATCCCAGATGAAATTATCTGTTGATGAGGCTGGCTTCAACTTGGCAAAAAGAGATCGCCGTAGGAGAAACATATTAGGCCAAAGGGCCACAGTTACCGTGCCGGGCCAGAGAAGAAGAAGCCGGGGAAATGCAGAAGACAGGGCAGAATAGAAAATTACTTTGTTTTTGCTTTTTCTGTTTGTATATCTAGCAGTGATGTCCTTTTGCAAATAAAGTCTGGACTGCAGCAATTCTGTGTCTGTATTTTTTATATATACATTTTATAAACGTGTACATTTTATAAAGCTACTTACTATGAGATGGTCGTTCATTTTTTGTAAACTAAATATAATTTCTATAATTATATTCAATATAAATATTGAAACAATGTATGCATTTACTAAACCCAACAAAACAAAACATAAGGGCAGAGCTGACACATAAAATAATGCAGTTTCTGTAATGTCAGCTGATGATGGTGTTTTTATTGACAATGTGTTAAGATTGACTAAATGTTCCTGTTGGAAGAGAACGTGTGTTTGTGTTTTGGTTAATTATTTGCTTTTGAAACATGTTTGCAGTGTTTTGTTGGACATGGTGTATTGTGTTAGTTTATTATTGTATTTTGATTATTAGTTTGAAGTAAATATTAGTTTGAACTAAACAAAACTACATTTTACCACAAAAGGCCAAGCTAGTGACTACATTTATAATAAAGGTGGTCAAACCTCAGTGTGTTGAGTTGACAGTTTATACTCTTCAGTCCAGCACAGATCAGCTTCACTCCTGAAACCTGCAGCTCATTGTTACTCAGGTCCAGCTCTCTCAGGGGGGAGTTTGAGGATTGTAGAGCTGAAGACACGACTTCACAGTGCTGATCAGTGAGATTACAACCTGACAGTCTTGAAAAAAAAGCATTTTATTAAAAGGCATGATTGTGAGCTGATGTCTCCACCAGATCAAGAAGATTAATCATTTACACTCCAGTCTTTTTTACATAAAACTATTAAAAAATAATAATAATAATAAAAATTAAAAAAAAGGTTTCAGAGCTCATCACAGTACAGAAACTGCATTAGTGAAAATAACCAACGATTTACTCTTAGCTGCTGACCAAGGGTGCATCTCGCTATTAGTTTTACTCCATCTTAGTGCGGCATTTGACACCATTGACCATGGTATCCTCATAAATCACTTAAAGTCTACAGGTGTCCAGGGACAGGCTCTACAATGGTTTAAGTCATACTTAGCTGACCGGTACCAGTTTGTGAATATTAATGGACAGCCTTCACAAATCAGCCCAGTAAAATATGGGGTGCCTCAAGGATCAGTTTTAGGCCCTTTGCTGTTTGCAATATACATGCTACCCCTGGGAGACATTATTAGAAGACATGGGATCAGCTTTCACTGCTATGCAGATGATCCTCAATGATATATTTCAACTAAACCTGACGAGACGTCTAAACTGTCCAATCTAACTGAGTGTATTAAAGATGTTAAAAACTGGATGACCAACAATTACCTTCTCTTAAACTCAAACCAAACATAATTATTACTTATTGGGCCTAAATCCTGTACACAGCAGATCTCACAACTCGACCTACAATTAGAGGGATACAAAGTTAGCGTTAGCTCTGGATGATCTGAAGATCTGGGTGTCATATTAGACAGCAATTTAACTTTTAAAAATCATATATCCCATGTCACAAAAACTGCCTTCTTTCATCTGAGAAATATCGCAGTTATAAGTTACAAAGTATGCTATCCATCTCAGATGCAGAAAAGCTAGTCCATGCTTTTATGACTTCTAGGCTGGACTACTGTAATGCACTGTTTGCTGGCTGCCCAGCATCCTCTATTAACAAACTTCAATTAGTACAAAATGCAGCTGCCAGAGTTCTTACCAGGTCTAGAAAATTTGATCACATCACCCCAATTTTATCCTCCTTACACTGGCTGCCTGTTAAGTTTCGTATTGAATTTAAAATATTGCTCCTTACATATAAAGCTTTAAATAATCTAGCTCCTGTTTATCTAACCAATCTTCTCTCTCGCTACAATCCAACTCGCTCTTTAAGGTCTCAAATCTCAGGGCTTCTGGTAGTACCTAGAATAGAAAAGTCGAGTAAAGGAGGTCGAGCCTTCTCATTTATAGCTCCTAAACTCTGGAATAGCCTTCCTGATAACGTCCGAGGCTCAGACACACTCTCCCGATTCAAAACTACATTAAACACCTATCTGTTTAGTAAAGCATACACTCAATGCACCACTTAGCGGGTTTCCACACAGGTTCTGCATCTTGTTTATATACACTATGAACAGCAGCTACGCTAATTATTCTCTTTATTCTCCATTTCCACCTGGGGATACTCTTCCCGAGGCTCTTAGAAGATGCAGAGTCACTGATTCGATCCAAGATCAACGACGAGATGATCCCAAGGTTTCCATATCCTGGACCAGGCCGTATCCTGAGCAGCTACTGTGGTGGTCATGAAGGAGTGGAACATGAGACTGATTCCTGTGACGCTCCAGGGACAGACGAGTCTTCGCTGAGGCCAGCTTCCAGCCTCCGTCACTGAGACTGCAGCTCTGCACAAGATGTTTGGCCAGCGGAGAAATTAAAATGATCGTGCCCAACTGAGCCTGGTTTCTCTCAAGGTTTTTTTTCTTCACTTTCGCCAATTAGTGAAGTTTTTTTTCCCTCTCCGCTGTCGCCACTGGCTTGCATGGTTCAGGATCTGTAGAGCTGCGCATCGTTGGATTTGCTCTTCAGTATTTGGACTCTCAGTAGTGATTATTAAACCACACTGAACTGAGCTAAACTGAACTGAACTTAAACACTAAAACAGAACTACACTGTTCCTATTTACTATGACCTTTTATGTGAAGCTGCTTTGACATTGTATAAGCGCTATACAAATAAAGGTGAATTGAATTGAATTGAATAATATTCATTATTTATCAAAACTCCTGGCAAATTATGTGTTATCACACTCACAGAGCTTTTCTACAGTTCCTCACAGCGGGCACCAGCCTCCTTCTGCCATCTTTAGACTTGATGTTGTACTTTTTAAGGTCAAACTCATCCAGCACCTCCTCTGACATCAGGAGCATGTTTGCCAGAGTTGAGCACTGAGCAAGAGAAAGACTTTTACTCTTTGATTTAGATTTTAATAATGATTGCACTTCTTCAACAAGAGAATTATCCTTCATCTCAATCAAGCAGTGTGAGAGATTCATCCATCTTTCAGGACTGATTTTGTCTTTTTGTCCTCGTTTGAGGTTGTGGATTATTTTCTTGATGCTCTCTGGGTCGTTCTCTGTGTGTTTCAGCAGATCCTGTAAGAGTCTCTGATTGGACTCCAGTGAGACTCCATGAAGAAATCGCAGGAACAGATCCAGGTGTCCAGTTTTACTCTCCAAGGCTTTATTCATCGCTCCTTTCAGAAGCACATCCAGAGGAACTTTCTCACTCTGAGTGCTGTGTTTTCCTGTGAGGAACATCTTCATCACCTCAGTGTTGTTGTGTAAATAGCAGTAAAACACATACAGTGCTGCAAAACACTCCTGAAAGCTCAGATGAACAAAGCTGTAAACCTTCCTCTGATAAATCACAGATTCCTCTCTGAAGATCTCAGTGCAGATCCCAGAATACACTGAGGCGTCAGCGACGTCTATCCCGCTCTCAATCAGGTCCTCCTCGTAGAACATCACATTGCCCTTCATCAGCTGATTGAAAGCCAGTTCAGCAAGTTTCACAATCACGTCTCTGTTGGACTGCAGGAGTTTCTCTGGATCTCTCTCTTCATACTTCTGCTTCCTCATGTGTGTCTGAATGAGGAGGAAGTGGATGTACATCTCAGTCAGAGTTTGAGGGATTTCTGCACTCAGATCTTGTTTCAGGATGCTCTGAAGCACAGTGGCTGAGATCCAGCAGAAGACGGGTATGTGGCACATGATGTGGAGGCTTCTTGCTCTTCTGATGTGGGAGATGATTCTGCTGGCTTGATCTTCATCTCTGATTCTCTTCCTGAAATATTCCTCCTTCTGAGGGTCATTGAAGCCCTGAATCTCCGTCACGAGGCTGATGTGTTTTGAGGGGATCTGATTGGCTGCTGCTGGTCTGCTGGTGATCCAGATGAGAGCAGAGGGAAGCAGATCTCCTTTCATGAGGTTGGACATCAACACACTCACTGATGAAGCTTCAGTCACATCAGAAACTTTCTGACAGGCTGAAAACATCAGTGTGATTCTGCTTTCATCCAGACCATCAAAGATGAACACAACTTTACACTCCTCATAAATCTGTGAGTCCAGATGCTGAAGTTCAGGATGAAAGTCCAGCAGAAGTGTGTGAAGACTGTACTGATGATCTTTAATCAAGTTCAGCTCTCTGAATGGAAACACAAAGATGAAATCTACATCCTGATTGGCTTTTCCCTCGGCCCAGTCCAGAATGAACTTCTGCACAGAGACGGTTTTTCCAATTCCAGCGATGCCTTTAGTGAGAACAGTCTTGATCTGCTCTTTCTCCTCTCTGCTCTTCTCCTCATCTCCTGCTTCAGCTGAAGGGTTAAAGATGTCATTGCAGTTGATTAGAGTGTCTTGGAGAGTCTTGTATCTCTTCTCCATCTGCAGCACCTCATGTTCTTCATTCACTCCTTCACTCTCTCCCTCTATGATGTACAGCTGTGTGTAAATGCTGTTCAGGAGGGTTTGATTCTGCTGGAGTTTCACTCCCTCAAATAAGCTCTCGTACTTGATCTTCATGATGGTTTTGTGCTGCTCTTTGACTCTCTGCACTGGTATGGGAGAATTGATCTGCAGGTCTGCTTCTGTTTTATAACAAATGGTGTGTTTCTGACTGTAAAATGATCTGCAAGACACACATTTAATTTGATCAGGTTTCACACTACTAAAAACAAGTAAACAGAGGAAAACAAACAGAAAAGCCAATTATCGAACTAAAAATTTTACGGTGGGGTTAACTGCATTGGTTAAATAAGTTAAATTGAAGAGTTCATTTGCAAAAACCTCTAACTGCCGTCTAAAATTTCTAAAAATGAACATTTTTCTCAGCCTTCTTTGTTTATGTTTAGATATTTTACTTTAAAGACCACAAAAAGGGCTTATTCTATGCCATACAATTTATATTGCTTAACATACACACAGGAGTTAGATAAAAATGCTGATTTTAGAAGAAAAATTAAGACTTTTTTAAAGAGGTTTTGCATCTGAACTTTCAATTGTTCTCTGATATCTACATAGTAGGTAAATGGCTTAGGTAAATCTCCAGAAATGGTTTTATATGCTTATTTATTACTCCATAAAACACCTCTACACAATCAGAAGGTCCATAATTGACCATATTTGGATTGGTCATTAAAATTAATGAGCTCTGCTAGTTAAATCTTTAAAACTTAATAGGTGGTGGTTTACTTCATCTACATGGAGAGAGTGAGGGCTAAAGGCTCAACTATAATTAAACTTGACAAGAGACTAATAGAGATGTATTGTGTTGTATTGTTAAAGAGCCCATATTATACATGAAATAGGGTCATATTTAGGTTTTAAGGGTCTCCAACAACAGTCCAATATGCATGCAAGGTCAAAAAACACTTTGATGGTCTTATAATCTGCATTTATTTTTACCTAAATATCCCAGCGACTCCCATATGATTCGTTCAGCGATTCATTTGTACCCAAACCCGTCCTCAGCGTGAAGCTAATCTGCGCTGATTGGACCGATGACAGCCTGCTGCGATTGTTCGAAACTGACAGCCTTCAGCGCGAGACAGAGTGAAATGCCCAGCAGCTAATCAACAACATAAAAGTAGTCACAGTGCATTAACGCTTCATAGTATAAGGTGTGGATTTTGGCTGCCAGTGGGTGAATGTAAATACAGACGATGGACTTAAAAAAAAAACACAACAAACTATTTTATTGAGCAAAAACTCCAAGAACTGGCGAGGAGCCCGTCACCTGCTCTTTTCACACAGACACACACACGCACACACACACACACACAAACACCTCCTCCTCGTCCTTAGAAGATACAACACCGATAGAGAGGGAGACGTCCGCGACACCTCCCTCACCACCCACGTCCTCGGTTATATCTGCGACACCCCCCGGTCCTCACGTTGCTAACGGGTCACTTTTGTTTTCACTTTCGGGTTGAGGGCGGCGTGATCGTCCTGAACCTAGAGCGGCAGTTCAGCTTGCTGAACCGGCCCTGTGCAACACACACTCACTGTTCGCCTGGACTAGAGCGCCAGTTCAGCTTGCTGGGTGCAATTTAGACAGCTCCCTTGAATCTAAGCTGAAATATTTTGAAACTTGTCCGTTGCATGTGTGTAGGAACAGCTGACAATCCGTAAACAAAGCGGCACGCGTCGCGTTTTTAACGTGGTTTTACACGCGATATGAGAAAATAAAGAGTTAACCTGATACAGTACACGCGGTTACAAGTAACAAAACACAACTAAATACATAATTTGCAAGCTAGAGTAAACGAGGCAACAGTTTTAATCACACGTACTTACACTGGTGAAATGGGGGAAGAAATTGATTCATGATGCACTGATCCATGTTCTGACAGTCTTTACTGATCCTTCCTTTAACAAACTGAAGAAGTTTTCTTTTTAAGCATGTAATTTCCAGAAGCACTCGATCTGCTCAAGGCTAGGCTATATTGCTGAGGTTTCATCTTTAATTAGACTGTCAATAATATCCATCTGCACAGCGTGACTTCATTCCACCGGTGTCTGTCTGTGTATGTGTATGGTGCTTTTTTTCTGTGTTAGTGGGCGGGGCCGCAGGTTTCAAATCTCCCGGGTTTGCGCGTGCAACTACTTGTGTTTCGTAGCCGCATCATCACGAAACACCTAATGACTCGTTATCAAGACGACTCGTTTGAAGCACTATGAGTCGACTCTTTTATAGATGAATCAATAGTTTTAAACACTGTACACTTTCAGATTTAAGCCTTAGCTGGATATTTCACTTCACTTAGAGCTGTGTGACACACTATATGGAAGGGCATTTTCAAAAAGCCATAATATGGGCTCTTTAATGTCAACGAAAACACATCCAGGACATGAAATCAATCTCTGCATGAACAGATGACAGTTGAGTTAAGTGATTTGACACTATTCAGCATCTACATGTGTTTGTTGAAACACACATCACATTTCACAATAAACATGATAAATTAAGAAATGATACAATAATAACATACCTTATGCTTCATCAGAGTGGAGTTGAAAAAATGTACAGTATATAAATCTGGCATTTTACTGCCTGATGAGAGTTTGAACATGTCTCATGCAGCTATTGCTCAGTGAAACATTTTTGTGTGAACTATCCAGGTGGTTCTTTGTGCAGAATAAATTATTTCAGTCTTATACAACAGTGCTCCACTTGCATTGAGTTGCAGTTAAACCTGTCAAGCTTTATGTTTTTACAACCACCTGGATTTAAATTGTTCTTTGCTTACAGATACATCAGTACCTGATCAAATATTACTTACTTGTAATGTTTTAAAATATAAACTACATAGAATAAGGCAAAGATGGTAGTATGAACACTGAAAAATCAATTTACATGAGTGTAAATCTATTTTTCTGTTTATATTAAAAATAAAACCTGAATAAAACAACAGAGAATTGTGCAACTGCAGTTAGCCTAAAATAGGTTTCCAATGCTTAAGCAAACAGAAACTGATTGTTCATTAAAAGATAAACAGATCTTTCATAATGAACGTGTGTAAATGCGTTTAAATTATGTTCATTATAATTCAATGAGACTTTCTAAATTGTGCTTTAATGAAATGCATTAAGGATCAGATCTGGCTGTAGATGTGGGTCACTTCTGGCAATGAATCAAGCAATTAATTGCCTTATTTACACACTCAACACATGTCTGTGACAATGATCATCATTCATGCTCTTCACCGGATACAGACACAGGAGCATTTGATAGCCATGTCTATCAGCTTAACCCTGCAGATAAATGAGTAATCCACTGAGAGATCTGTGGCAGTTTGTAAGATTTCTGTTGTTTTGACACATATTCTTATTTACCACATACAGTTGAAGTCAGAATTTTTAGCCCCCCTGTATTATTAGCCCCCCTGTTTTTTCCCACAATTTCTGCTTAACGGAGAGAATATTTCTTTCAATGTTTCTAATAATAGTTTTAATAACTCATTTCTAATAAATACTACTACTAACCTGGTTTCTCTCAAGGTTTTTTTTCTTCACTTCCGCCTTTAGTGAAGTTTTTTTTCCCTCTCCGCTGTCGCCACTGGCTTGCATGGTTCAGGATCTGTAGAGCTGCGCATCGCTGGATTTGCTCTTCAATATTTGGACTCTCAGTAGTGATTATTAAACCACACTGAACTGAGCTAAACTGAACTGAACTTAAACACTACAAACTTAACTACACTGTTCCTATTTACTGTGACCTTTTATGTGAAGCTGCTTTGACACAATCTACATTGTATAAGCGCTATACAAATAAAGGTGAATTGAATAATAATATTTGACTAGATATTTTTCAAGACACTTCTATACAGCTTAAAGTGACATTTAAAGGCTTAACTAGGTTAATTAGGTTAACTAGGCAGGTTAGGGTAATTAGGCAAGTTATTGAATAATGATGGTTCGTTCTGTAGAATCGAAAAAAGATTTATCTTAAAGGGGCTAATAATATTGACCGTAAAATGGTTCTTAAAAAATAAAAATATATATATTATCAGACATACTGTGAAAAATTCCTTGTTCTGTTAAACATTGTTTGGGAAAAATTTAAAAAAGAAAAAAATATTCAAAGGGGGTGAATAATTCTGGCTTCAACTGTATATAATCATAGTGAATATGTGCAATATTTGCCATTTATTAATTAATTATTTATTTATTGGCCATTATCTTTGGTGGTACAGGTGATAAAGAGATTCTCAGTTTAATGTTTTACTCTAAATGATATATTAATTCAACTCTGCTTTGTTACTTAACTTTATAATGGAGTGAAGGTACACACTGGAACTCTACATGGTACAATTATACTATATAAAGCTGCCTGCTCAAGTGTTTTTCTCTTGTCTACTTTTGATCTGATCAAGTAGATGAAAACACATCTCACAGATGTGAACAGAGCCTTACAGCTTTAGTAGATGACCAGCAACAATTCTTTTTGCAGGATTCATCGATTATACTGTCAATTTCACATTCAAGATTCACAATAGCAGTAACATGATACTCACCCAGACTCAGCAGCGCCATCGCTGAGAGCAGGAGGAATAATCATCGAGTCATTACTCCTCAGAGATACATGGCTGAACACTGGAGATGCTGATCTCTGAGGGTCAACAGAAGCCCCATTTTTACTCCATCTGCAACACACAAGAGCTCATGATAAAACATTACTGTGATCAAGAAAAGTTATTAAAAGCACAGTCAAGGGCCAAATGTTGGACTAAAGCTAACACTAATAACCACAACCATGAGTTCAAATTCAATTCAACAAATCTTCATTTCTATAGTGTCTTTTACAATATAGATTAAGTCAAAGCAGCTTAACACCGTGTCCTAACAACAGGTGACATTTGTCTGTCTGATTCAGACTGTATCTGTTCGGTTTAGTATAAATGTCACTGTTAAAAAATTACAGATCACTGCTGAAGGTTGATCACTTCATATAAACAAATTCAGCTTCATGATACTCACCCAGACTCAGAGTTCCCAGCAGCTCCATCACTGAGATCAGGAGGAATAATCATGGAGGCGTTACTCCTTAGAGATACATGGCTGAAGTCTGGAGATGCTGCTCTCTTTCTCCACTTACTGATAACCAAGAAAAAGTTTTTATCCGTTTAAGATTGTTACTCTGCAGAGTATCTGTCTGCATCATTAAATCACTACTCATCTGCTAATTTATAAAGGTATTTGGGATACATGTTTTAAAATACAAACTAATAAAGACCCTTAAAAATAATACTGCTTTGAAAAAGATACAATTTTATACCAATTACAAATGCACATGCAATACCACTTTACAGAGAGAAAGCAGTGTATAAAGCACAAAATATAAAATACTTCACACTTCTTTCTGGGTCTCGCCTGACCTAAGTTTGTTGAATGATCCCACACTTGCTCATTCAGTACAATACAATACACACACACACACATGCACACGCACACACACGCACACACTCTGGGGCTGGGCGACTTAGGCAAAATATCTAATTGCCTTCTTTTTTGACAGATTTTGCAATTGTGAATTTGATTTGCAATTAAATTTAGTCAAGATTAAGCTCAATATTGTAGTTTAGACGCTTTAATTAAAGGGAATACAACATTTTATTTACCTGAATATATAAATAAATATATTAATTAATTCTCTGCATGTGACAATACAAGTACAGGAAAAAAAGCAGGCTTTATGTTCATTTTTTTGTGTAAATGAATAAAAAATGTATTGAAGTACATAACTTAGACACAATTCGTCACACAGGTAACTGTTTAAGAAACGCAAAAATAACAAATGCGTAATATTACCATAGACTGTAAAATATTACTCACAAACAATATAAGGAACGAATATTAGATAGCATCGCGGCTAAAAAAAATAATATAAGCAACCCTGCTCAAGACACTTGCTACACACTGTATATGTAAGGGAAGACAATAAATAAATAAATAAATAAATATATTTGTGCAAAAAAGCCGTCTAATAAGTACGAATGTATAACGTTATCTGTTTAATTTGAAATTAACGGTCGCTTGCAATGGCTTTCATGGAAGCTTCGTGTTCAATGACAATACAATATTTCGACACAAATCAATATTTTACATCAAATTATTTATATTTGAGTGAGGTACACGTGTAATTTGAGTGATTATGTATATCCAGCCGATTGCTATTATCGCAAAATAATAACGTTTACCCAATCTTAACAGCAATCGCTTCGCGAGACGTTCCTAAAACAGGTTACACGACATAATAATGCGTGTAAGTGTAGATATTTGTGTGCAAATCGTATCTAATTTGTATATTTATTTTGCCAACTTACTCACCTTCCGTGTGTTAGAGACGACAGCAGTCACGAAATGGAGGAAAGGAGCCGTTACAAATCGATATTTGAAAACGCTCCTGCGACCTGCGCGTGCACAATAACTGGAGAGATCCGAGCGCGCGCGTCCGCGTCATGATTATATTATTTTATTAGTTCCGGTTAATTTTTTTTTGCCAACACAATTAATTCTATTCCATTAATCCAAGAAACAGATGAAAAAAAAAACATTGAATTCAGAAGAATAAAAATGTGCAAAATACTGCATTCATTGGCAAGTTATCTTTGTTGGTTTATCAAAACAAACTGGAGGAATACTTTTTATTAATAAACCAGAGCCCATAGCCTATATACTTAAGTTTAGTAATATCTTAAATATTTATCATGTGTGGATTTTTGAAGAACTGCGTTATATAGTTATATTTTTATAAAAATAACCACAACAATATTTTTATTATTATTATTGTTAATATTATTATTGCAGCAGTTGTTGTAGTTATTATTTTTGTTTTAAATGTCAAAATTCAAGGGTCTAATGAGGTTAAATGACAGAAAATTGAATTAGTCCCCTATAATAATTATCATTTTCATAATTGTACATGCCTGTGCATGTTTTTGTCTCTTTTTTCCCCTCTGTTGTGGCTCATTTGTATTTTATCCTCCAAAATTACTTTTAGATTTTCACATTTTTTCACAATTTCCCAGTCAGTCTCCTAACAGCAATCAAGTTAACATTTAGACTCTAAACATTGATATTCTTGTGTTCACAGTGAGTGCCACACAAAAAAAAGAAAAACAAACACCAAATTTCATATCATTCTAAAAGCACAAATAACTAAGTAAATATTAAATAAATGAACATCCATCTCATTTTCTGGTCTCCACAATTGTCCTACTTAATTATGACCAAAAAATTTTTGGTTCCTTTAAATGCTAGCTTTTAGAGGAGAGATCCACCAGGAACCATTATATAAGTTCATAGATCTTTCAGTAACTCTTTTTTGAAAATTGAGTTCCTCCAATAACTTTCAAAGTGCTTCGAGGTCTTGGTGTAAGGAAACAGTGACTCCAGAACCTCAGTATTGACAAAAAGTGCTTGTAGGATCCCGGTTACTGCAAAAGGGTCTTGCAAGCACTGCAAAGACTGTCAGTAGCCGCATTTCCACTATCGGGCCAGTGCGAGCCAGGGCTTTAATTGGGCCAGGCCGGGCCAATAGCCCGGGAGGTTGAGAAATGAGGCCGAAATCATGTCGCGTTTCCACTGTCGGGCTAGTTGCTCTCAGCGCGTCACGCAAACACCGCCCCCAGAACGTCCCCCGAATCAAACGTCACACAACCCGTCACACAACCCGCCCACTTCAGCGGGAACAAAAAACTCAAATTATAACCACAAACACAACCTGGCGTCACTACGAGAGCTGGAAGATGGAGAACACCGAAGCGATTGCTTTTTTACTGTTTGTGGTCTGTTGGTGTAAGGCCAGACAGCGATCCCAGGATAAGGACATTCGAGTTCGGCGGCATTTACTTCGAACACAGATATCCTTTTTTTCTTCTTCTTAGTGAGTTGATCAAGCGCGATAGCAAAACAAATGTAAGGGAAGAAAGCATCTTGTCTCCTCTTTACCTGACAGGAAAACTCCGCCTTTGTACGTAACCCCGCCCCGAAGCCCCAGTTGGCCCTCCTTGGCCCAAGGTATTCGGCAGGCCGAAAAAGGCCGGACGCTGGCCCCAAGGAAGCCCCGCTTTGGCCCGATTACGCCCCGGAAGTGATAGTGGAAACGCGACTGGCCTTGGCTCGCCCTGGCTCGCTCGCTTTAGGCGCGATAGTGGAAACGTGGCTATTGGTTCCTCAAGGAACCCCTTTTTGAGAGAAAGAGCTTTGAGGCACTTAAAATACATTTTAAAGTTCGTTGAGTACTCAACAGGGTACTTTAAGCACCTTTACTTTTTTACAGTGTGCAATACCACTTGACAGAGAGAAAGCAGTGTATAAAGCACAAAATATAAAATACTTCAGACTTCTTCCTGGGTTCTGGGTCTCGCCTGACCTAAGTTTGTTGAATGATCCCACACTTACTCATTCAGTACAATACAATACAATACAATACAATACACACACACACACACACACGCACACGCACACGCACGCACACGCACACGCACACGCACACGCACACACACACACACACACTGGGGCTGGGCGACTTAGGCAAAATATCTAATTGTCTTCTTTTTTGACAGATTTTGCAATTGTGAATTTGATTTGCAATTAAATTTAGTCAAGATTAAGCTCAATATTGTAGTTTACACACTTTAAATAAAGGGAATACAACATTTTATTTACCTGAATATATAAATATATTAATTAATTCTCTGCATGTGACAATACAAGAACAACATGTACTACCCCCCCGTATGTGCAGTAGTTTGAGTGTTTGTTAAATTTTAGAGTCAAATGTGTGCCTAAAGTTGTAAGATTATTTATTTTGGTTTAATATTGCATTATTTATGTATTGCTTAAGAAGTAAATGTAGTTCCCTTTAAGGTCGGGACATCCTAGTTATGTCGAAACGACACTTTGGGGAAAACGCCAGATGAACAATCATTCTGAAGATTAAGAAAAAGGGCCAATGAATGCCTATGAATTGACAAGCACAGCTCCTCACAGCATATGTCTGTTGAGCAGCTGAGAGGGCAGGTCTGAGGGTTACAGTGGGCGATAATCCGTTGCCTTTTACCAAACTCAAGGAGGGTGCCCTTGCACCTCTTCGGCACGCAGGCATCCTTATTCTGCTATCTCAATGATTGGCTTATTTTAGCTCCGTCTCGGGATCAGTTGGTTATGCACAGGGATATGGAGCTCCAAAATCTTTATTTCTTTAGCGATTTTTACAATACAGATTGAGTCTGAGAAGCTTAATACTGTGTCCAACCAACAGGTGACATTTGACTGTCTGCACCAAACGTGACACGACATGACAGAAACCTGTAAATACCAGCCACTGCACTCCCCATAAAACGTTAAAGGCTTTTAATATAACTAATATACATTAAACCTTTTTAACATTCTTATTAGGTTACTGAGTGACTGGTGTTGTTGGTTCTGGCTTTCTTTTTCAAACCGTCTGATGGTTATTTTATTTTCAAGAATATTTTTATATGTCAATAAATTTCACGTAAATTATATTTAAACTCCCACTGGCAGCGTTTAACACTGAATAAACCACATAATCTCTACCTGAGGTGATAATTGTCATAGTAGTATTTGCTGTTGTTCTGTTGTGACATCATGGAAAATCAAACCGGTTTCTAAAATAGATGTTTCGTGTGTTGCAGTCACAGATGGTTAAGACAAAAACACCTTTTATCCAGCTTCATGATACTCACCCAGATTCAAAGCTCACTGCAGCTCCATCACTGAGAGCAGGAGGAATAATCATGGAGTCATTACTCCTCAGAGACACACAGCTGAACACTGGAGATGCCGATCTCTTTCTCCACTTACTGATGACAATGAAGAAAAAAAAATAGATTTTTCAGATTGTTTCTCTGCAGTGTATCTGTATGTGTCATCTGACAATGTGTGCATCGATACCTCTACTTCTACTTTTACAGCTACAATTTGATTCTGCCAATTATCACTGTAAAAAACATGGCTGATCAGACACATCATTATTTTGCTTTTATTAAAAAAATGTGTCAGCAAACACAGCACCAACTTCTCCCCTGGAAAAGACTGGATGGTCAGTGGTTATCTGATTCCAAGTTATTTACGACACAAAGGAATGAGCTCACAGCACTGGATACAAAGAGACCTGGTCAACTTCTATAAGCTCCTTTGTTTAAGATGTTTTAATGTAAACTTTTATTCCCTCTTTATGTGTAATCAGGTGTTTTGCAACACTTCTCATGCTCCTTTATTAATATTATGGTTTTAATACTTCTACAATCAATGTTTAACTCTACCACAGCTAAACAAGATCATAGATAGTTCATGTTTGATGTCCCTGCAAAGCTAATTTGGTGTACTGAACGATTGCTTACATTTTATGTTAATACGTGTGCAACATTTTAACATCTTAAGAAACTTGAACATTTCTGCATCAGTTTACATCAAAATGCCTGTGCAAATCACTACACTTCTGCACAAAGGATTATAAAACATGCCTCGGGGAAGTTTAACTTCTCATTAGTCAACTTGGCCCTGGAGGGTGGGTACAAACGATCCTTATAAAAGCTTGTGCCTAAGGCCACCGCCCAGAGACCCCACAAGGACCCCAGAGAGACTCTAAAAGACTACAGACCAGAGCAGGAGGGGACCCAGACAAAATGGGTTAATCACACAGCTCAGACATTCCCATCTCTGATACCTTCCTTTCTTTTCCATCGAGAGTCTAGTTAAGTTTAGTGCGCCGCAAACCAGTAGTCATCACGACTCGCCCTTTTGCCACTTTCAAAACTTAAAACGACCGACTCCATCCCACTCCAAGCCTCAAGAGGACAAAGAACAACCAGCTAGCAACATGCTCAACAGAGGGAGTTTCTTCACATCACACAAGGAACGCAAGTAACACTTCCAGGCTACAACTGAACTGGTGTAAACTAAATGCAACGCTAAAGAGACCAAAGAAAGATTAAATTGATTATTTTTGGTTCACTTAATTTGGTCTTACAAAATCTGAGCTTTTTCCATTGTTACGTTCTCTCAAACTTTTATTTTACTTTCTTTACTCTTCATTTCTGTTAGATTAGTCAATAAAGTGTCATCTTGGATAAAGAAAGGTGCTTGTGCATATTTATGAATCTAATGTCTTAAACTTGGATCTTGCTACCCTGCTTAAACATAAATGGGTTTTTATTTTGATACGAATAGCCTTAAATCAATTCAACTATCCGTTCTAACGTTCGCTGGATGATTCGTTTGTTCGGATTTAAAAAGTCGATTCTTTTGAACCCCCGTTCAAATTAATCATTGATTCCCTTTGAGCTAATTCACTACATCACACAACACCAATAGCTCTCTCAATGCAAAGTGGCTTAAACCTATCTGGAGTTCATCTTAAAACTGAATTGTGGCTCTTATTTGAATCCGGTGATATTTCAGTTTTGTCATGCGTGATATGTCAAGCTGTGTTTGTCCAGTGTACAGGGGAAAAAAAGAGACGGTTAAATTCACCCAATACACTACCGGATGGTCACATGATTTTCTGACATGTCAGAAGTTTTGGTCAGCGCTCATGAGGGAATCACACTGTTCAGAGTTGCAAATCAATTGAGTTGAATGAATGTTTGTGTGAGAAAACACAAACAGACTTTCACACACTCTTCACGGTGGTGTGATGGTGCAATATTAATGGACATATTTTAGAATGGACAGAAACTGTATGAAATTCTGTTCATATATTTGCAAGGTACAGGTTTGGGGAGAAATGGGAAGACTGAAGATGGAGAATAAACTCTGGGTGGCGGTGTCCAAATTGAAAGAAATGGAAACTTAAAGAATAGACTTGCTGTGCTTCAAACATTGTGGCACCCACAACCTCATTAGTTGAGTTTAATGGTGAAATTAAACAAATAAACCAAAAAATATAAAACATGATATAGTTGTTGTGCCACGGTGGCTAAGTGGTTAGCACCTTAACCTCAGAGCAAGAACGTCGCTAGTTCGAGTACCGGCTCGCCAGTTGGCATTTCGGTTTCCTCTGAGTGCTCCGGTTTCCTCTACAGTCAAAAGACATGCGCTAGGGTGAACTGAATAAACTAAATTAGCCGTAATGTATGCGTGTGTGAATGCAAGAGTGTATGGATGTTTTCCAGTGCTAGGTTGCAGCTGGAAGGGCCTCCGCTGTGTAAAACATATGCTGGATAAGTTGGCGGTTCATTCCGCTGTGTCGACCCCTGATGAATAAAGTGACTAAGCTGAAGGAAAATGAATGAATAAACCCCTGAGTTCATGACATCAGCAAACCCTATTTAAGGAACCGGACAACAACCCCGGCTCTCTCTCTCACTCTTCAACTCTTACCTCAAAGCTATCTTCGGTACCAGCTCTCTCGGACTCTCTTTTTCAACTCTTCTTTCAAAAATGTAACCCAGGCCTTATAGGCCTCGCTCAAGTTGAGGCTGAGCTTTGGCCTTTCTACTCTTCAGACACTTCAAGTCTCTATTCTGGACCATTTCAACTCATTACCTCACTGGACTGCTGATCAGCTGATCAGAATGGAGAAGGACCAGCATCAAGAAACTCCCAGGCTAGCACAAACTGTGTAAGCCACAGACAAAGAACTGTGCGAGTTTGATTTAGTCAAATATGCTAGTTTACCATGTCCTCTATTAAAACAAGTTGATTCTTTGATGATTGGTTAGGTTTTAATGTGGAATCTTGCAACTCACTCTCCCTCTCTCCTAATGGGCCGTTCGGCCCTGCTCTATTGTCTCACCCACTCGCTACCATTAACAATAAAGTTAACCTGGATATTAATAATTCAATAATAACTTGTTATTATTAATTATTAATACTAATAATTGTATGAGCTTAATTCGCTACACCCTCTGATTGGTCAACTAAATCTGAGCTTGTGACGTAGCCTTCAAAATAAGAGCCCTCTGCAGACCAGCACCCATTAATTAAATTATTATTATTTAATTATATATATATATAAACTAAGTTGACATATTCTGTCATTTGATCAGTTAGCAGACCAACATTCATTGCGCATGCATGAATTAAATAAAAACGTAAACTAGTAGTATTATTAGACATTTGCCATTTAAATGAATTCATAGTTGTCAAACGTCTTGCTGCTGTGCACCTGATGCTGAGTAAAGATTTCCAAGCAGCGCCTAGTTTGGCCGTTTTCTTTTTTTGTTTGAAAATGGATACGGAATGGACAGAAGATTGTGATACCCTGATTTGATACCCTGTTATTTAAAACAACATATATTAATATGACCTGTATCATCATACATACTGTATTGTGACACTGGCTTCATGATATGTATCATTTTGTGTCATGTTTAGTGACACAGAGCCCTAATACTCACCCAAAATCAGAGCTCACAGCAGCTCCATCACTGAGAGCAGGAGGAATAATCATCGAGTCATTACTCCTCAGAGATAAACAGCTGAAGTCTGGAGATGCTGATCTCTGAGGGTCAAAAAGATTAGCTTTCATCCTCCATCTGCAACACACAAGAGCTCATGATAAAACATTACTGCGATCAAGAAAAGTTATTAAGAGCACAGTCAAGGGCCAAATGTTGGACTAAAGCTAACGTCGCTAGTTCGAGTACCGGCTCGCCAGTTGGCATTTCGGTTTCCTCTGAGTGCTCCGGTTTCCTCTACAGTCAAAAGACATGCGCTAGGGTGAACTGAATAAACTAAATTAGCCGTAATGTATGCGTGTGTGAATGCAAGAGTGTATGGATGTTTTCCAGTGCTAGGTTGCAGCTGGAAGGGCCTCCGCTGTGTAAAACATATGCTGGATAAGTTGGCGGTTCATTCCGCTGTGTCGACCCCTGATGAATAAAGTGACTAAGCTGAAGGAAAATGAATGAATGAATGAAAGGAGGATTTCTTCTAATTGAAAGATCTAGTTTCAGTTTCAATAAAGAAATGACATTTGTCTTGGTTTATAAGACCCAAAACGTATCTGCTGTTTATAACAACATTATAACTATAAGTGTATGTGTATTTCGCTTATACTGTGTTTCTTTTCTAAGGCACTTTCTGACAAATTATCTGTTAGCATTAGCAAGTTTTCTTTAGCAGAACGTGTTCCATTAACTTTCTATTCTGTTTATTAAATTTGTTATTATTTGACAAGGGAAGCTCAGTTACTGTTCATCTGTTCTCCATAAATAAATTAATTAATTCTTAATCTATTTCATAGCCAACCCATCCTGTAACTTTATAATTTAAAACTATAATTAAAAACAAATGAGCAATAAGGTTTACTTGTTGGGGTTCTGTGAGCGTGTGTACCATTAGTTTGATTTAATCAATTTAAGTCTTTATGCATTTTGAACAGCAAAAGTTACAAAATGGCTATTAGATCTGCAATAAACAGGGTCTCTTAAATCCATTCCATATCCGTTTTCAAACAAAAAAGGAAAATTAACAAAACGGCAGTTTTTCATTTGCTCCCAAAAAACCAAACAACAAGATTTTGGCTCAATTTTCTTTTTTATTTAGGGTAGGAAAACGGATAAACGACTTTAAAATTCATTATACACATGTAGGCGGTGCATTCATTACTACACAAACTTTTAAGCAGCCCAGAAACACACCCCAGTGGGGGGGTCACATATCTAAAGCCCAAAGTTACCATGGTAACCATCTTGATAGACTAGCTCCAGACCTTTTCACACTTACATGTGAAAAGAACCAAACCATTTCTTCCAATAGCTATTTCTATATTCAGGTAGACTACTATATCTGTGCCAAACAGTGTTTATTGATGATTTACTGGTGATATATTTTCGTATTAAAACCCTAAGAAGTACTGCTAACATCACATACGTGTTTGATATGTACGCACAGCTAATGTGCTTTAGAGAACAACTGTATGCAATTTATTTTGGGTACTTGTAACACGTTGAGATTATAAAATCTTTAACACTTCTCTATGAAAACCACTCACCAAGCACATGTAAGTCACAAACAAAGAGCCATAAAACAAGGCTAGAAAGCCACATCCCATTGGCTAACTCAACCCCTGAGTTCATGACATCAGCAAACCCTATTTAAGGAACCGGACAACAACCCCGGCTCTCTCTCTCACTCTTCAACTCTTACCTCAAAGCTATCTTCGGTACCAGCTCTCTCGGACTCTCTTTTTCAACTCTTCTTTCAAAAATGTAACCCAGGCCTTATAGGCCTCGCTCAAGTTGAGGCAAAGCTTTGGCCTTTCTACTCTTCAGACACTTTAAGTCTCTATTCTGGACCATTTCAACTCATTACCTCACTGGACTGCTGATCAGCTGATCAGAATGGAGAAGGACCAGCATCAAGAAACTCCCAGGCTAGCACAAACTGCGTAAGCCACAGACAAAGAACTGTGCGAGTTTGATTTAGTCAAATATGCTAGTTTACCATGTCCTCTATTAAAACAAGTTGATTCTTTGATGATTGGTTAGGTTTTAATGTGGAATCTTGCAACTCACTCTCCCTCTCTCCTAATGGGCCGTTCGGCCCTGCTCTATTGTCTCACCCACTCGCTACCATTAACAATAAAGTTACCCTGGATATTAATAATTCAATAATAACTTGTTATTATTAATTATTAATACTAATAATTGTATGAGCTTAATTCGCTACACCCTCTGATTGGTCAACTAAATCTGAGCTTGTGACGTAGCCTTCAAAATAAGAGCCCTCTGCAGACCAGCACCCATTAATTAAATTATTATTATTTAATTATATATATATATAAACTAAGTTGACATATTCTGTCATTTGATCAGTTAGCAGACCAACATTCATTGCGCATGCATGAATTAAATAAAAACGTAAACTAGTAGTATTATTAGACATTTGCCATTCAAATGAATTCATAGTTGTCAAACGTCTTGCTGCTGTGCACCTGATGCTGAGTAAAGATTTCCGAGCAGCGCCTAGTTTGGCCGTTTTCTTTTTTTGTTTGAAAATGGATACGGAATGGACAGAAGATTGTGATACCCTGATTTGATACCCTGTTATTTAAAACAACATATATTAATATGACCTGTATCATCATACATACTGTATTGTGACACTGGCTTCATGATATGTATCATTTTGTGTCATGTTTAGTGACACAGAGCCCTAATACTCACCCAAAATCAGAGCTCACAGCAGCTCCATCACTGAGAGCAGGAGGAATAATCATCGAGTCATTACTCCTCAGAGATACATGGCTGAACACTGGAGATGCTGATCTCTGAGGGTCAAAAGGATACTCTTTCATTCTCCATCTGCAACACACAAGAGCTCATGATAAAACATTACTGCGATCAAGAAAAGTTATTAAAAGCACAGTCAAGGGCCAAATGTTGTCTGTCTGATTCAGACTGTATCTGTTCAGTTTAGTATAAATGTCACAGTTAAAAAATTACAGATCACTGCTGAAGGTTGATCACTTCATATAAAACACATTCAGCTTCATGATACTCACCTAGACTCAGAGTTCCCAGCAGCTCCATCACTGAGATAAGGAGGAATAATCATGGAGGCGTTACTCCTCAGAGATACACGGCTGAAGTCTGGAGATGCTGCTCTCTTTCTCCACTTACTGATAACCAAGAAGAAAAAAAGTTTATATCCGTTTAAGATTGTTACTCTGCAGAGTATCTGTCTGCATCATTAAATCACTACTCATCTGCTAATTTATAAAGGTATTTCATGGTTTCCGCTACATTCATTCTTCTATGGCGGCGCGCCATGCCAAGATTCATCCCGCCACAGCTACATTACAGCTTCTCATTCAAAACATTTAATTTTTTTAATAGCGGGTGATAATCGCACCAAAATGTATTAAAAGGTAAGTGAATTATAACAGCGTGAACTTTTCTGTAACCGTAGTAGTGCTGTGCGTCATTCGTTTAACCCTTTGTTACGTGCTGAACGGCTGACTGTAACCGGTGCGTGATGCGTGAGGCCAGCAAACACGACGTATAGCCGTTTTACTTTACTTCAGGACGCATTAATACCGGAGGCATTCATAAATATGCTGGAGACATACTCGTTACATAAACGCACTAAATCGCACCTCAGCAGCGTTTACGTTATTTGAGAGCGCACAAGAAGATCTGCGCACTCTTAAAGGGCACATAGGTTACCCCTTTTTTCAGATTTAATATAAGTCTTTTGTGTCCCCAGAATGTGTCTGTAAAGTTTGAGCTCAAAACAAAAAACATTTGTTATAGCTGTTTGAAGTGTCTGTATTATAACCAGTAAAACTTGGTTGCTGTTTTTTTGTACTGGGCTTTTAAGGCTAGTCCTCCCCGCCCACCGTTCCCACGTGCCTTTCAGCAACATGCCTCAATCGCCGCCCTCGGCTGCCTCAGGAAGCAGATCTCACGTCGTGTTTGTGAGAAATACTACAGTAAGAACTTTAACAATCAGTGTTTGATGCAGTTTTTGTGAGTTGCAACCATGAGTCACACACAAAGTCATTACAAAGTTTACGCGCACACACAGCAAAGACACACACACATAGCGCAGACACCCACACACACACACACACAGAGAGAGAGAGAGAGAGACAGACAGCGCGTTTAGCTTCGCACTCTGTTTGCATGCATATGTGACATGATACTGGTTAATCTCCACTGCTGTATGGATATCTGTTATGTTAATGAACAAAATAAACCTGATTTAACGTCCACAAACCTGGATTAAAACGTCTTCCTTTATAATTGTTCTGACCCGCGGCTGTGCTGATGAAGTAAAGCTAAGCTAAATCGCTGTAATTCAGTACACATGCTTTGTTTTAAAACATGTTAAACATGTGAAACTCACTCTTGATCACATTTGATGATGATTGATGATCCTAGCGAACTGGACAGACCTTTTATTCCCAGTTGCTTTGCGCACGTCTGATTTTGTTGATATGATTATACAGGTGACTACCGGGACATGTTAATACGTGCAGCTGTCAATCAATATTGGTGGGCGGGGGGACCGCACTCCTACGTAAAGTGGCGGTCGCTCTGAAAACCGCTCCAATTGGTCCACCATTTTTATGTTGTTAAAAAAAAAAACTGGGTGTGTTTATTTCACCCCAATATGACGGTCTATACACTATATTTACACACATGTCTGTTCAAACAGCTTTAAAAGTAGATTTTTCACCATAGGTGCCCTTTAAATGTTGAACTAAAGCAAACACTATTGACCACAACCAAGAGTTCAAATCAGTCCATATAAAACATCCACACACACATCCAGCTTCATGATACTCACCCATATTCAGAGATTCCAGTAGCTCCATCACTGAGAGCAGGAGGAATAATCATCGAGTCATTACTCCTCAGAGATACATGGCTGAAGTCTGGAGATGCTGATCTCTGAGGGACAACATGAGCCTCCTGCTCCTCAAACACACTCATTTTAGTTTATAGCTTTTCTCTCTCCTCAAGAAAACTAATTTCTTAGACCGTTTCTTCTGCTTTTCTTCTCACATGAGTAACTTGATTTCAGGCCTGTACATGGAAACAAAAAATGCAGTGAATTAGGCAGAACTAAGCAGAAATACTAAGGTTCAGTAGCTGATCATTTTGAGCAATGTAACAAAAGTGTGTTTGTAAACTACTGCTCTATATGAAAAGCAAGATGACTGAGCTGCAGAGTCAGATGAAGCACACACAAACACACACAGCACTCATAATGTCTATGAAAGGAATCCATACAGCTGAACTGTTATAATCAATTGGCAAATTCTTTCTATTTCAGTTCTCTTTCAGTGTGTCTCTCTTTCTCTGCCTATAAAATGAATCCTCAATTAGCATGTGTCAACAATATTTGCAAAGCAAAGAAGGCAACCGGAAGCATCAATGTTGCAGCATAGAGGTAAAATTATTTATTAATACTATTTTTAATAGTAGCATTCATTACCGAAAAGCATGCAACCATGGGTTATTTACTAGTGGGATGTGTCTCCACATACTGTACATCACCTCTGGGTATGTAAGGAAGTACCTAAAAGACATAATAAAACTGACAGCGTATAGTAATTTGGACTTTAATGAAGAAGAAAATTAACTTTTGGGTTTCAGTATCTTTTCGTAAAATACAATACTCAAACATTTTGGAAGGGATGACTTTTTATGTTAGTTAATGCATTTACCAAAATGAACAAACAATGAGCAATGCATTCATATACATTTTACAGTAGGCTATTTATTAATCTTTGTTAACATTAGTTAATAAAAAAACGTTATAAACCAATATTAACAAGTACAATTTAGCATTTTAATAATGAATTAATAATGAATTAATAATAATAATAATAATAATAATAATAAAAACAATGGCATGGCAAGCTGAAGCTTATATTATATTATATTTTCTTTTTGGCTTAGTCCCTCTATTAATCTGGGGTCGCCACAGCGGAATGAACCGCCAACTTATCCAGCATTTGTTTTATGCAGTGGATGCCCTGCCAGCTGCAACCCATCTCTGGGAAACATCCACACTACTCATACACTACGGACAATTTAGCCTTCCCAATTCACCTGTACCGCATGTCTTTGGACTGTGGGGGAAACCGGAGCACCCGAAGGAAATCCACTTCAACACAGGGAGAACATGCAAACTCCACACAGAAACGCCAACTGACCCAGCCGAGGCTCGAAGCAGCGACCTTCCTGCTGTGAGGCGATAGCACTACCTATTGCACCAATGAGTTGCCTGCTATTTAATATTAAATTGTAAATTTTGATGGCATGATCAAAATGATGACTCCGAAGCTGAGAATCATCACATCAACAAATCAAGATACTGAATTACTATCATATTTTTAAAACAATGTTGTAGGATTTGAACATAGTAATTATGAATGTAACCTTTGGGTCACATACTGTAACCCCCCTCGCCAGGGGCGCAACTGCACATTTACTAAGGGGTATGCAGGTTCAAGCTTCACTTCTCACATGCATACTGTGAGAAGGTCTGTCTTTGCATGAACAATGTAAAAAGTTACCAAAAGGCCTGATGTTTCAATCTGATACATAATAAGTTTACAAAAACATGTATAAATGGATTTTGATAGAAGGATTAATAAACATTTTATTTCCAAAAAAGGTGAATATTCTGTCTATTTGTTCGTGTGGCAGTTTTAAGAGAGTTAAGAATCTTTATAATTAAGAATATAAAATAGTAATAACAGAAGTATGTGATTTCGGACGAAGTCCTGGTGTCTGGACAAAACCACCTCGTCTGTAAAAGCCCAGCGACTGTTAGGGTGGCGATAATGAATAATAAATAATTAAAGATATGGCTTAAAAACATTGGAAGTTGATTAAAAGTATGACAATAATAGTGTGACAATAATAGTACCAATCTTTATTATCTAATTTGTCATGGCAGTTTTCATTTCAAGGCATTGTTTGTTCTTTATTTCGCTTTCTATTTTGCGCTCCACGATAATCGAGCAATGTAGCTGCAACGGATCAATCAAATGGTCGATGGAGGTGGAGGTGTGGTATAATTTTGTATTTAATAAATTACAATATTATACTAATATAAAATGCAAAATAAACATTTTTTTAACAAAAATATTTATTTATTTTTATTATTTGAAACTTTTAATAAGGATCATTTCAAAAGTAGTTTTGGAACAATGGCGCTTAATTTGTTTGTTTAAATTCAGCCCAAATAAATTGTTTACAACCACTTAACGTAAAAAAAAAAAAAATGAGTAAATCCAAGGAATCACCTTTGAATAATTTTTTTCAGTGTACAGTACGCCGATGGATGCCAGTGCCTTGTGCGCAGCAGCCCTGACTATAGGCCTAACTGCGTCAGTTTTTAAAAAAGACAAATCTCTGACTTAAATGTATGTGTAACAAAGTAAACTTAAAGGAATTATATAATCCGCCATGGCCAACATTTTACACGTTTATACATATATTTTTTTATTTATTATGAATTGGCTTTTTGGGTGCAGCTAACAAAAGTGCCGTATCTGCCAACACACGATTAACTAGGTGTTTTAACGTTGTTTATTGCACATCGTGTGTTATGTATAAGATAAACTGAAAAGTTACCGTTTAAAAGCACGATGGCCAGATTAAGAGTGTTTTCCGCGTGTCGTCTCGTCGCGAAGAAACTTTAGCATGTTTGAGTTCGACAGCACGCCAGCAAAAGACCACACCGAAACGTTTAAACAAACTTAACATAACAAGCGAAGTTCAGAAAATTGTCTTCTAATCGTTAGAGATGGCTAACATTACTGCCGGTCCTCTGATCCGATTTCGGTTTCATTTCTGGTCAGTTTCGCAAAAATAAACCAGTATGGCAAGCCGTGTTGACATTTACCTTATACCCGTATGCAGAATCAGAATCAGAAAGAGCTTTATTGCCAGGTATGTTCACACATACTAGGAATTTGTTTTCGTGACAGAGCTTCTACAGTGCAACAGGATAACAGAGACAGGACAAAAAACAGATAATAAATATATTTAAAAAAAAATAGAAGTAGTAAGTGCAAATATACAGATTGACAAGTGTGTGTACATGTTTATTACTATATACAACGTTACTGTATCTATTTTCGTGTTACACTTTTTTTAGACACTTTATTTTGTCCACAGTGCAAATGAAACATGTCTCATATCAGTAATGATGGATGGAGAACAGGCTGTATTCTTTCTGACAAATAGTTTCAAATGAAATTGGACTCTGAGAGATTAGGAGAGCTGGCAGGGATCATATACCTTTCCATTTAGCTGTTTATTCTGCAGTTAGTGTTCATAATTCAATATGACTATATCAGTTTATGTGATTTACACTTGCGTTGAAAAAACCTGCTTCCGCCATCCTCACTTATGGAGACCCGGAAGGGACGTGATGGTGGGGAAAATGGGTGGAAGAAAAAAAAACAGTGATAGGAAAACATATTGTTAAGTTTTTTTGCGTTCCCTCGCAAATATATATTGCGTTATCTCGCAAAACTGTTTCTCCACAAACACTTCCTGTTCACTTAATTCATGTAAACCCTCACGTTTTGCCGAAATTCTCCCGTATTTTACCATTCTATCCCACTTTCTGTCCATTCAAGCTGTGCGTCGATCATCACCTTTCATAAGATACCTGAACCAGTGAATGCATCTATAAGCGCTGACTGACAGACGCGCTCTGTACAATAAACTGATCCCAGATCAGCTTCTGTACACGCCATTTAAAGTGACACATCTGTTATCAAAGTGAGCAGCAAATGAATCTCTCGTTTTGTTTAGTTTGATAACAGAGGTGTCTCTGTAAGAATGCACAGATCTATAATGAAAGCACTACTTTAGAAACTGTGCTCATTTAAGAGAAAATGAGCTGTTTAAAATAAAACATGCAGGACGGAGATGTTTACATATTATTCAGTGTATTTGTCTGTTTAAACATACACCCGAATCCAGCGTGTCCTGCACTTTTGCTCCTCTAAATGGCGTGTACAGAAGCTGATCTGGGATCAGTTTGTTGTACGGAGCGTGTCTGTCAGTCAGCGCTTATACATGCATTCAGGGGTTCAGAGGTAGCATGAAAGGCGACGATCGACGCACAGCTTTAATGTAAAGAAAGTGAATGCAGACATTTAAATATTAATTTCAGCGTGGTTTCAATATTAAAAATATAGCAGAAATATAGGAAAATATTTAATAATAGGATGATAGTGGGATAGAATGGTAAAATACGGGAGAATTTCGGCAAAACGTGAGGGTGAACAGGGTGAAATGAGGGTGAAGTGAATAGGAAGTGTTTGTGGAGAAATATATTTGCGAGGGAACGCAAAAGAACTTTAAAATATGTTTTCCTATCACTGTTTTTTTTCTTCCACCATTTTTCCCCACCATCACGTCCATTCCGGGTCTCCGTACTAATGTACAGACCTTCTTGCACAGGAAATTCCCCTGCCTGCGAATCTTCTTTTTCTTTTTGGTTTAATGGCGGGTGGCAAATCAGCTTAAGGTGGATTTCTACAATACTGTGTTGGAGTGTGAGACCTCAAGGAGCAGACTCTTGCAAAAATAGCCTACAGGGATCCTGCAGGATTTTCGTTTTTTTTCTGCAGGATACCTGCTGGTATAGCCTGCAGGATAGCTGCTATTCAGGAATTGTACAATCCTGTAGGACACATTGGCAGTATGTGCAGTATTTTCTTACAGGTTTTTACAATGAATCCAAGTGACAAATCCTGCAGGATTTTATAATTTCACAGTTCTAAAGTTTAATTTCAGTTTATTTTCAAGATCTGAGGTGAACTATCTGCTGCTGCTTTCAGTATATGGCAATAAATGTCATGTGAAATGGCATTCAAACTCACATTGTTAGCATTTAACAGTGAATAAAGCACATGATGGTTACCTGAGGTGATCATTGTCATCAAGTTATCTGTGGTTCACCTGTGGGAAATAGAAGCTGTTTCTAAAATATAAATTTGAAGTGCTGGTTAGGATATAAATAGTCCCTCAATCGCGTGCTGTTGCTTATATACAGAACACTTTAAATCAGCCTATAGGCTCGATTGTTTTGATTCATGAGTGCAAAACGTAGTTCAACCACTGGGTGTCAAACTTATGCACCTTAAAAAAAACACTAGTGGCCTAAATAAGTAGTACTTATTTTTTTTAGATGCTAGTATCTTTTACATTAACTAGTATCTAAAAAAATAAGTACTACATGAAAACAGAAACTAGTAAAATTAAATGTCAAAATAGCTTGCCATGCTACCGCGCCAGACTAACCACATGACATATGACATCATATCCTGCTTCTGCTTCTCTCTTTGTTAAAATGGCAGTATGTGCTCGTTTCAGCAAGCGTACCTACTGTAGCACAGTGAAACTAGGACAGCATATAATTAAAAATCGATAGAAAAAGTAACGTCTGACTAACAGATAAATTGGTAAGATAAAAGTATCTGTATCCCTCTAGTGGTTTGCAAGGGGCTGACATTTTATTTTTGTTTAATGTTTAAAGTTATTTAGTTTCCCAAAAAAGCCGACCAGCACTGCATCAACATGGGGCGGTTGAAAAACTAAACCTAGAATTTTTAGGTTTGCACCATCATTATTTAATTTCAATAGCAAAAATTATTCAAGAAGGCAGTGTTGAAGATAATGAGATAATTAAGTGATTAATGAAGAACATTTGAGGAGAAACACAAACTGATTTCAGTTGAAGGGTGAAATAATACACATTAAATCTGTCAAAATCCTTAGCAGAGGGTCATTAAACAATTCCACAAGTTTTTCGAAAACAAGACCGCACCCAGCCGTGACTTCAGCAAACTACCGAATGTTACAGCAGAGGGCGCTGTAATGCTGTTTACTTGTCTCTCACATCCGACCAACCATGTTGCTGTATCTGAAATCGCCAAATATACCCTCATTCACTATTCCCTAGAGTAGTCCACTTAAAGGAGTGAATGAAAGCGAGTGAGTAAATCCGAGCTCCGTTGTGCTTTGTGTTTGATGAATCCCTCAGACACTTCCTGGTCACCCTGAGATAGTTACACTTACCAAGCTGTCTATGGGTATATGTGGAGCTAGTGTTTCGTCCCATACTAATAAACATTTGGTAGACGGTTAAGTGACCTTTGTTGATGTTGTTGTAATTAAAATATAATCAGTTAAATAGACTTTGGCATTCATTTAGTTGCTCAAACGAAATGTAAAAGGAAAACAAAACAAAAGCCTTACTCGCACGCGTCAGGATCGGCAGGCTATCGCAGAAGCTTCATTGAATATACTAGGGTAAAATAAATGCTCATATTATAAAGACATGGCGGGGGAAAATTTAATGTATTTTAAATTAATGTAATTTAATGCAGTGCTTCTTGTACAATCTGAGACCCACTTTATATTTGATATCACTCAGCCAGTGGAGATTGCTGACCGAAAGCACTTAACCACAATTAAAAGTCCTTTAGCATACTTCGGCATATACCCTATTAGTAATGAAACAAAGACTTTTGATTTCTGTCATGTATACAAACGTTACTTAAATAATATTTTATTTTTTCAAACTATACACCGATAGGATTGCCATTCAGAGATAGATGTCATCTTGTGGTCAGACGCAGAAATTCTTTCGGGGTGCAAACTCACACAGTGCAAACTTAAAAACAGCATTAAACTCAATTCAAATCAACGCATCTTGATCGTATAGGACTGTATACACTGTTGAAGAGAAGAGAATAAAAACATTGCAATATTAGATCATGGAACATTTCAGCAAATCACCTTCTCTTTCAGTATTTCACGCTACATCTGTAAATTCACAATGCCATCTTTGCAATACAGCTGTAGAACTAATGTAACTCTATGTACTAATGTAACGTTTGCACTGTTGCATGTTGCTCTTATAACCCTTGGGATGCCACACAGTTTGAAAACCATCAGAGACTAATTGTATTTCCTGAGGTGAGTACAGTATCCAAAATCTATACTCAAGTAAAATTACAAGTACTATAATTTAATATCTTATATGTACACACACAAACACACAATTTTTTTAATCTTTAAAAACAATGTGTTTAAATGTTATATTTATAATGGTTAGCAGTGTGAATGTATAGTATGTGCTGGGCTAATCAGTTCTTTTTAAAGGCAGTTCCTTTAAAAGTTCAAGAAACCCTCAAGTACTTGTTTTGAGATTTTAACAGATTTATGTGTGTTGAGCATCAGTTAAGACAATGTTAACACCTGTCAGCTTTAATTGTGGGGAAACATGGATAATTTTGAGCTTTTCTCAGCTAATATCATCTTTTGGGTTAAGAATAATTTTTGGGGCAGGAGGAAAATCGGTAGCGCAAATCTGCTAGTGGAGTGATGATGCGTCGGTTTCTCATTATTATTCATAGCCAAGTTCTCTTGTCCTATGAGAAGACCCTGCTTCTTAATTATTCATGACTGCAGGTGCTTTCTGAAGACAAGGCAGACCTGTCAAGCTGTGAGATGCTATGTGAGACTGTATCCATGGACTCCGCACACGGCATGCAGTATTTAACCGTTCATGAAGGGTCATATGTGTTTGTTTCCATGATCCATGGGGTTTGTTACATGTTTTTCCCTGCGATGCTGTCAGGGCTGATGCAGAAAAGCTGTTAGTTTGCAGAAAGCATTTTTGTCGGGAGAGCTGTACGAGAATTGGAGAATGGCGGACTTTCCTATATCAGTTGAGTTTGTTACCATTCATACACATCGCCTATATCCGTGCTGCTGTGTTCGCCTATGTTTAAAATCCTCCAGATTATCGGCAGGGTTAATGGTTGAAGTAGATAGAGCAGGAGACCACCTGCATTGCTATCCACTGTGTCAGCGTTCAGACCCGGGGATTGAGGCGGAGTGAAGTCCTCCTCATTTATATAAACACGATTATCTTTATAACGATATAAATTGTGGTTGTGTGTATATGAAGTTACGAGTAACATATATAGCAGGACATTGAATTACTTTGTGTACTATAAAGTCATGCATCTCCTTACAGTTTGTGTCTCATTTTGCGCAATAATATCCAGCTGCAGACCAGCAGAAAATCCAGCACACATGATCTAGGCCAGGGGTCACCAATCTCGGTCCTGGAGGGCCGGTGTCCCTGCAGGATTTAGCTCCAACTTGCCTCAACACACCTGCCTGATTGTTTCAAGTATACCTAGTAAAGCTGCGGTCACACTTGACTTTTCCTCCCATAGACTTCCATTCATCCGCACGCGAATGCGTCAGACCGGAAATGCAAGGTCATGCGTCAAGTTTCGCATGTACCTGCGGTGCAGAGTTTAAGCTTGGTGAACTCTGACCAGCGAAATCGCATCACTTGACTGCGTGAGACCAATCGAGGATCAAAACATGACCTATCTAGACAGAAATTTAAAACATGGAGCAATCGCTGGCTTTTTTTTAATGTCTAATCATCTTGTTTAATCCCGCCCCTTTTCGCAGCGCCGCACGACAGAATTTCGCACACACAAAGCCCAATGTGGCCGCAGCTTAAGACCTTGATGAGCTTGTTCAGGTGTGTTTGATTATGGTTGGAGCTAAAATCTGCAGGACACCGGCCCTCCAGAAACAAGTTTGGTGATCCCTGATCTAGGCAAACCATATATGGTTATGACGGATGTTAATTACTACGGAGCCCCCCTGGCTCTTCAGTTCGCGATTGCAATCCAACCCCTATCCATCCCATACCCCCCCTCTCCAGCTCTTTAGTTCACCATCGCAACCTAATGACTGAAACGAGAAACCCTAAACCGTTTACAGTCTAATAAATGGCAAACGTAGCATGGGCGTTCTCGATCACCATATTTGTGAAATTCAGTAGGTGGCCATATACAGTGGTGTAGTCCTAAAAAAAAAGGTGGTGTACTATTACCAAGCCAACCCGCCCATGCTGTTTTATAATTTTACCTGAACGGTACAGGAAGACATCATTCAGTTAACTTCGAAAAACCCACGAAATTTTCTCACAGCTGCTGTGGTCGTCAGAGGGCGGGGAATGGCGCAAAATATAAACAAAAATGCACCAATTGCAACTAATTAGGATGAGAGTTAAAAAAATTTGGTATACAGTTAGTCTAATCAGAAAAACAAGTGAGTATACCGAGGGTATACGCAA
>NC_079437.1:58351958-58406958 GCF_903798145.1 Danio aesculapii | reverse complement strand
GTTTATATAATTAGCATTTGTATTATTAAAAAATATAAGTTTTTAATAGAATTACACTCTGTGTTTGGTAAACAGGCTATGAGGAGAATATGAAGATTTACATTTACTCATTTAGCACATGCTTTAATCCTAAGCGACTTACAAGTGAGGATTTAATTAGCACAGCAAATCATTAGAGTAGCATAAACGATAAAAATTACTAAATCGATAAAACGATAAAAATGACTAAAAATTACTATTTTAATGGTTATTATTTGCCCCTCCAAGCATATGGAGGGACGAGAGTATGTGCTACAGGTGGTTTGTCAAGCCTACTCACCTGCGGAGCACACTGTGGGTTATTTTCACCAACAAGCTAAGTTTATATTCATCATCGTCAATGTAAGCCAGTGTAAAATCTCACATGTGGTACGGAAGGGCATCGCCAGTTTCCCCTGAATGCTGTTGACTAGAAGAATGTGACCTGATCTTCTGGAAATCAGCGATGGGAGAAAACCTGTGAGGAAAAAACATCTGCGTCAGTTATGAAACTCTGCAATCAGCTTTAAATCACTTGTAATTGTAACGCCTGGGTTCACTCGAAGAAGGCACAGGATCGCAGGATTATCAACACACGTATATATTTGTTTACAAAACTTACGGATATTAAATTACAGAAATTTACAGTAAAATAACGGATATTAAATTACAGAAATTTACCGTAAAATAACGGATATTAAATTACAGAAATTTACCGTAAAATAACGGATATTAAATTACAGAAATTTACCGTAAAATAACGGATATTAAATTACAGAAATTTACTGTAAAATAACGGATATTAAACTACAGAAATTTACCGTAAAATAACGGATATTAAATTACAGAAATTTACTGTGAAATAACGGATATTAAATTACAGAAATTTACCGTAAAATAACTGATATTAAATTACAGAAACTTACTGTAAACAACAGATATTAAATTACTGAAATTTACCAGAAAATAACGGATATTAAATTACAGAAATTTACCGTAAAATAACGGATATTAAATTACAGTAATTTACCATAAAATAACGGATATTAAATTACAGAAACTTACCATAAAATAATGGATATTAAATTACAGTAATTTACCGTAAAATAACGGATATTAAATTACAGAAATTTACTGTAAAATATCGGATATTAAATTACAGAAATTTACTGTAAACAACATATATTAAATTACAGTAATTTACTGTAAACAACAGATATTAAATTACAGAAATTTACCGTAAAATAACAGATATTAAATTACAGAAATTTACCGTAAACAACAGATATTAAATTACAGAAATTTACCGTAAAATAACGGATATTAAATTACAGAAATTTACTGTAAAAAACAGATATTAAATTACAGAAATTTACCGTAAAATAACTGATATTAAATTACAGAAATTTACTGTAAAAAACAGATATTAAATTACAGAAATTTATCGTAAAATAACGGATATTAAATTAAAGAAATTTACCGTAAAATAACGGATATTAAATTACAGAAATTTACCGTAAAATAACGGATTTTAAATTACAGAAATTTACCATAAAATAACGGATATTAAACTACAGAAACTTACCATAAAATAACGGATATTAAACTACAGAAATTTACCGTAAAATAACGGATATTAAATTACAGAAACTTACCATAAAATAACGGATATTAAATTACAGAAATTTACCGTAAAATAACGGACATTAAATTACAGTAATTTGCCGTAAAATAACGGATATTAAATTACAGAAATTTACCGTAAAATAACGGATATTAAATTACAGAAACTTACCATAAAATAATGGATATTAAATCACAGAAATTTACCAGAAATTTTAATTTAAGGACATTTCTGGCATTTATTATCCGTTATATTACAGTATAATTCTGTAATTTAACGGCCGTTATTTTACGAGTTTTTTACGGCACCCCAGCTGCTAGAAAAAATTTAACGCCCGTTAAATTACAGACATTTACCATAAAATAACGGATATTAAATTACAGAAATTTACCATAAAATAACGGATATTAAATTACAGAAATTTACCGTAAAATAACGGATATTAAATTACAGACATTTACCATAAAATAACGGATATTAAATTACAGAAATTTACCATAAAATAACGGATATTAAATTACAGAAATTTACTGTAAAATAACGGATATTAAACTACAGAAATTTACAGTAAAATAACGGATATTAAACTACAGAAATTTACAGTAAAATAACGGATATTAAATTACAGAAATTTACCGTAAAATAACGGATATTAAAGTACCAAAATTTACCATAAAATAACGGATATTAAATTACAGAAATTTACCGTAAAATAACGGATATTAAATTACAGAAATTTACCATAAAATAACGGATATTAAATTACAGAAATTTACCATAAAATAACGGATATTAAATTACAGAAATTTACCGTAAAATAACGGATATTAAATTACAGAAATTTACCAGAAATTTTAATTTAAGGAAATTTCTGTAATTTATTATCCGTTATATTATGGTATATTTCTGTAATTTAACGGCCTTTATTTTATGGGTTTTTTACGGCACCCCAGCTACTAGAAAAAAAATCAAGAAAAATAGATTTTGCTAAATATTTGGACAAGAAATAAGAGCATGTTTTACAGTGTATCCACTTTGCAAGGCACTTGCGGTTGTATTACATCAAAGTAAAAAGAGAAACATAGAAAATGTGCAGAGTAGTGGGCCGTGAGGAGCAGGATTGAAAAATGCTGCATTAACAGGACTGACGGTTGTTGAGCTGTGGTGTTTTACCTTTAACCAGTGTGATCGGCCCAAAGTAGTTGACGTCCATGAGCAGTCTGTCCATCTGGAGGGAGAGACTGTGAACAGGAGCCTTCAGCTTCAGGCTGCTGTTGAAGACGAGCACATCCAGACAGCAGAAACACTCCAGGATCTCTGAGATCACCTCAGGAACGCTCTCCATATCACTGAAGTCCAGCTCCACCAGTTTGGGAGGAAACGTCTGAGCGGTAGAGTTGCACAGGATTGGGTTTATACTCACATAAATGATTAGGGTCAAAACCTGTCTGATTGTTTGTGTTGTGGCTGGTAATGTTGCACTCACAAGTGTTGGATCTGATTGACTCGTCAGTTCCTCAGCAAGAGCCTCTAGCTTTTCCCAGTTACTTCCACAAAGGATCAGTCTGGCTCCTCCAGTGTGGAAGAGTTTGGCACATTCTGGAATCAGTCAGAGTTTTTAATAAAATGAGAAATATCTGCAAATATATCAACATGACCAGTCTATTGTGTTAAATGAGCACAGCATATATGGTCCCATTCTGCAGTGTGTTGAAGTAAGTGTCTAATGAAGTGCTGATTGATCATTAATATTGAGCACCAGCTGTAAGCAAAAAGAATCACTGAAGATACAAAAACTGTTGAGCTTCAGAACACCAGAAAAATACAATCAAGTCATATTTGCTAATTATTAACAATGACTTGGTTTTCATAATGTAATTTTGGGGGCGGGTGGCAGGGCGGAGGTTTAGGGAAGGGGTGGGTGGGGTTATCATTTGATCGTCAGACAGTCAGTCAATTGACAGTGGACTCTGGTGGATTTACGTGAGAAGAACAGGTGCGAATGGCACTCGCGAGAGAAATTTGAAATCTCAAAAAGCAGACACAACGACCTCTGATGGATTCGCGGAAACACAACCTGCTAAAAACATAGCTCCAGGGACATATTCAGATATGTATATAGGGCTATGTTTCCAGAATGAGCCTGGGTTGGTTAATGAATACATATTTCATGCAAACGCCACTTCCGCCAAAAATGAGCTAATGACATTGAGTGAATGCTTTAGGCAGGTAGTGCACCATCAACAAATAGATTTGCTTCTAATCATCCAATTTTACCGTAAAATAACGGATATTAAACTACAGAAATTTACAGTAAAATAACGGATATTAAACTACAGAAATTTACAGTAAAATAATGGATATTAAACTACAGAAATTTACAGTAAAATAACGGATATTAAACTACAGAAATTTACAGTAAAATAATGGATATTAAATTACAGAAATTTACCATAAAATAGCAGATATTAAATTACAGAAATTTACTGTAAACAACAGATATTAAATTACAGTAATTTACTGTAAACAACAGATATTAAATTACAGAAATTTACTGTAAACAACAGATATTAAATTACAGAAATTTACTGTAAAATAACGGATATTAAACTACAGAAATTTACAGTAAAATAATGGATATTAAATTACAGAAATTTACCATAAAATAGCAGATATTAAATTACAGAAATTTACTGTAAACAACAGATATTAAATTACAGAAATTTACTGTAAACAACAGATATTAAATTACAGAAATTTACTGTAAAATAACGGATATTAAACTACAGAAATTTACAGTAAAATAACGGATATTAAACTACAGAAATTTACAGTAAAATAATGGATATTAAATTACAGAAATTTACCATAAAATAGCAGATATTAAATTACAGAAATTTACTGTAAACAACAGATATTAAATTACAGAAATTTACTGTAAACAACAGATATTAAATTACAGAAATTTACTGTAAACAACAGATATTAAATTACAGAAATTTACTGTAAACAACAGATATTAAATTACAGAAATTTACTGTAAACAACAGATATTAAATTACAGAAATTTACTGTAAACAACAGATATTAAATTACAGAAATTTACTGTAAAATAACGGATATTAAACTACAGAAATTTACAGTAAAATAACGGATATTAAACGACAGAAGTTTACTGTAAACAACAGATATTAAATTACAGAAATTTACTGTAAAATAACGGATATTAAATTACAGAAATTTACCATAAAATAACGGATATTAAATTATAGAAATTTACTGTAAACAACAGATATTAAATTACAGAAATTTACCGTAAAATAAAGGATATTAAATTACAGAATTATACAGATTTGCTTCTAATCATCCAAATCCCAGCGTCAGCACAATCAGAAATAACAGTTTGTTGGCGAAAGCCGCGAAACGCCACTTGCCTTTGACAGCAAAAGCCGCTATATCCTGAGAACCAATCAGAATCATATGTTTTCAATGTAACGGCGCGCTGATACGCCGGCTTGTATGAAGAGAAAGTTTTATTCCGATTTCGATTTTAATAGACGGAGTTTGATGAACTGAATGAGCCTGTCCGACTGTCAGTGATTGGCAATTTAAAATGTCCCTTAACTCAAACTCTGTGCATTATAAGAAAAAGAAAACCCAGTGTGCAGTCAGAAGTGTAGCATGCATTCATTATGTTTTATCTGAAATAAACCTTTTTTCAAAAGAGCTGGTCTGATTGTTCAGTGCAGAGCAGTACCGTTTCCAACTGTTGACAGTGAATCTGTAATCAGCACTACTTTGTTCCTGACAGTTGTCTTGGCCAGATGGCTGAGTATCAGTGTGTAGAGATAAAAGACAGCAGCTGCGAGCAGAACCGCCGACAGCACAAGCCAAGCCCAGGACACATCCAGCCTCTGAGAGAGACCAAAAAACACAACAATACAAATACATCCATACAGTTTGATGGAATGACAGCAGAAAAGTGAAAATGAGTCCGATAACTGCTCACCCTAATGTCACTCCAAACCAGAACCATTGTTTCTCTATTAAAATCCATATATTTTAATCCCTGCTGATAAATAAACAGTATAGGGGGGTAAGGTATGTTTGATGCTGGAATTGCTGGTTCCAAAGCTAGTCTTGCTAGTCTTAATGGTGGTCCTGTTGGTCTTAATGCTAGTCTTGCTGGTCTTAATGGTGGTCTTGCTGGTCTTAATGCTGGTCTTACTGGTCTTAATGGTGGTCCTGCTGGTCTTAATGCTAGTCTTGCTGGTCTTAATGGTGGTTTCACTGGTTTTTATTCTGGTCTTAATGCTGGTCATAATGGTGGTCTTGCTGGTCCTAATGCTGGTCTTAATGGTGGTCTTGCTGGTCTTAATGCTGGTCATAATGGTGGTCTTGCTGGTCTTAATGCTTGTCCTGTTGCGCTTAATGCTAGTCTTGCTGGTCTTAATGGTGCTCTTGCTGGTCTTACTGGTTTTAATGGTGGTCCTGCTGGTCTTAATGCTAGTCTTGCTGGTCTTATATGGTGGTCTTGCTGGTTTTTATGCTGGTCTTAATGCTGGTCATAATGGTGGTCTTGCTGGTCTTAATGGTGGTCTTTCTGGTCTTAATTCTAGTCTTGCTGGTCATAATGGTAGTCTTGCTGGTCTTAATGCTGGTCTTGGTTTTAATGGTGGTCCTGCTGGTCTTAATGCTAGTCTTGCTGGTCTTAATGATGGTCTTGCTGGTTTTTATGCTGGTCTTAATGCTGGTCTTTATGCTGGTCATAATGGTGGTCTTGCTGGTCTTAATGCTGGTCTTGCTGGTTTTAATGGTGGTCTTGCTGGTCTTAATGCTAGTCTTGCTGGTCTTAATGGTGGTCTTGCTGGTTTTTATGCTGGTCTTAATGGTGGTCTTGCTGGTCTTAATGGTGGTCTTTCAGGTCTTAATTCTAGTCTTGCTGGTCATAATGGTGGTCTTGCTGGTCTTAATGCTAGTCTTGCTGGTTTTAATGGTGGTCCTGCTAGTCTTAATGCTAGTCTTGCAGGTCTTAATGGTGGTCTTGCTGGTTTTTATGCTGTCTTAATGCTGGTCTTTATGCTGGTCTTAATGGTGGTTTTGTTGGTCTTAATGCTGGTCTTGCTGGTTTTAATGGTGGTCCTGCTGGTCTTAATGCTGGTCTTTATGCTGGTCTTAATGGTGGGCTTGCTGGTCTGTCGCATTGAGACCAGCAAGACCAGTATACCAGCATCAAAACATACTGTAGCTTACCAGCATTTGCTGTATTTTTTCAGCAGTGATGACATGAATATACTGTAACTCTTTTCCACAGGACACTGTATATATAAAACTGTGTTGCAACCGAGCAGTTCAATTTTCCTCAAAAAGGTTTAAATAAATTCAAGGTAGTTCAATTGACTTAAATAATAAAAAAAGTCACACCAGCCTGGAAAAACTGAGTAAATAATGCCAATTTTTTAGATTTTTGTAAACAGTTTGCTTCAATGCTTGTTAAATAACTTGTCATTTCTCACCATAATGTCAGTCATTCCCATATTGATGGTGTTTCAGTAACGTTGGACCTTAAACAATAGGGGGAAATGTACATTAATATGAATTAAAGCCATTCCTTGATTGACATGATCAATTATCAAACTCAAATTTCAGATTAATTTTGCCAACATTCAAAACATTAAGAGATCACTTAAAAATTGTTAACTTCTCTGTTTCAGCGATTTTTTAAATAGCATTATTTTTGTTTTGTTTTGCAGAAAACTGATTTCTTTTCAATCTAAAATGTCAATTAAATTGTAAAAAGTTCAAAATATCTGTAAATTCTCAGTTTTCTGTATTTATGGGACCATCTATAGGCATTATGGGACCTTAAGATTTCTCACAACACCTTTTAATCTTTAAAAGTTCGAAAAAAAGTGATTGTTATTGACATTTTTAATAGTTTAAAGTGATTTATTGTCTGGGTTGATGTTGTACGTTACGCTACAAAAACCTTGAAATGAACTGCAGCACATTTTCTGTTATTTTACAGAGTTATTTCCCCATATGTTATTCCTTAATGATCATATTAATTAAAACGACTAAAATGTCAATAAAAGTCACTTTGTTTAACTGTAGAGTTGATTTTTCAACATTAAAAGTCGACAGAGCAGACCTCAACATCCCATAATGCAACTCAGAACCGCAAATGAACAGAAAACAATCACAAAATATGCAAACTGTTCATTAGCTGATATTTTTATAGTGTACCAAAGAGGGTCTGCACCAGTGGTGTAGTCCTTGCTAAATGCACTTATACTCAGTATGCCTACTTTTTTCCACAAGCTGTTTGGGTATTACCACTTCTGAGGATCAATAATTGCATATACCCTCGGTATACTCACTTATTTTTCTGATTAAACTTCCCTAATTTTAGTTTATTATTAAAAATTCTTACTTAAAAAAAAAAAAAATAAAAAAAAAAAAATATATATATATATATATATATATACATATATATATATATATATATATATATATATATATATATATATATATATATATATATGTATGTATGTATGTATATATATTTATGATTCTTAGCTATATATATACACACATACATATATATATATATATATATATATATATATATATATATATATATATATATATATATATATATATATATATATATATATATATATATATACACATACATACATACACACACATATATATGATGAAGGCCTTCCTGTTATTCATTAACCTGTGATTCATTCAATAAATTGTGTGCAGACTTTCTTTTGTAATTGAAATAACTTGGTCACAGCACCAAATTTATCTGGAAGAGCATTGTAATTTACATTTGGGTGACTCTCAAAAAGTTAAAGATAACAAAAAAATGCAGATTTCAGATTTATTTAAGACCATGTTGTATCTTCAGCAGTGTTTAAAGGCAATGTTTAGTTGAACACCTAACAGTGTACCATTTATATTTGAATCTTGATCAGTTGTTATGTTCATTTCTGTGCTTTCTGTATCTTGTTTGGGTCATAATGAACCCAAAAGTATAATGAGGGTGAAATAGTTGTGGAGTAAAAACCTCTATAAAGTCTATCGGGATGGTTTAATGGACACTCTGTGTTCACAGCATTTACAGCATGCTGACTGAGAAGATCTCTAAATATATTCCAGCCTAGAATTAGCATTGCAGAGCTAACTGAGGAACAAAACAAACTAGATAATGTTCAGTCAGACATCATTAACAGCACTGAAGGAACATGTTTTAAAGACAGAAAACATCAAATCAACACAAATAAACCCATTCAACACAACTAATCTATGCTTATATGTTATAAACAATACTTAATCACTTACCACAAACATGGGTTTATAAGCTTCTGTAGTTGTTTAGCATTAGCATCTGTGGTTGTGAGTGTCTTTACTTCTCTGTGCCTTACAAAGCTCTGCACACACACACACACATGGTCTGAGTGCTTTAATTAGATCACAGCTGAAGCTGCCGTGTATACATAGCAACCTGTGAGTCAGTGAGTTTCTACAAAGCTTTACAGTAGCTGTGTATTTCATAAGTATTTTATTATATTATAGTACTTCCATTTAAGCAGTGCCCAAAACATTTTGGCTGACTCTTAAAAGCATCAAGAGCTAATCAGTATTCTCATGGTGTCATTTTTTTTATAAACCCACTGGAATGTCATACCTCTGTCAAGACCTGTACATATTTGCTATTTTAGTTTCCTTCTAAAGTAAACACCGAGGCTGTAAAATACCAGCAACCAAAGCCCCTTTCCATATGAATTATGACTACAAGTCATATTAATAAACTTTAATGAATGAATTCACTCAAGCAGCGTCTCAAATCGCACACTTATGCACTATTCTACGCCATTTTGTAGTATAAATAGTGTAAGTAGTGTGTTCACATTGAAAACTCTAAAAATAATAGGTGCACTTTAATTACCCAGATGATGCACTCATTCAGCCGGTAAAATGAAGTATGGTATTATGGACACTTCACGCACTCAACGACCGCAGGTTTGCTCAGGTAGCGGAAGGGGCGGAGCTATCGGGCGCACATGTTGGATAACTTTATTTATTTTGGATGCTGAAAGCAAAATTCGTTATTATTCGGTTATACGCATCATCCCTAAATATTTGCCATATTATATGTTATTTAATGTGATGGGGGCAGCATGGTGGCTCAGTGGTTAGCACTGTCGCCTCACAACATGAAGGTCACTGGTTCAAGTCCCGACTGGGTCAGTTGGCATTTCTGTGTGGAATTTCTGTGTGGACCAAACACATGCGGTACAGGTGAATTGAATAAACTCAATTGGCCATAGTGTATGAGCGTGTGTGAATGAGTGTGTATGGGTGTTTCCCAGTGCTGGGTTGCAGCTTGAAGGCCATCCGCTGCATAAAACATATGCTGGATTAGTTGACGGTTCATTCCTGTGTGGCGACCTCTAAAATAGAGACTAAGCCAAAGGAAAATGAATGAATGAATATAATATGATGACCAAAAGCGTTATTTGTTTCTTTTCCAAAGATTGTCCATATGTTAAACTAAAAGTTTGAAGATGTAGAATAACTAATTGCCTACTTCGTATTAGTTAAATAAATAACAAACTAATTGAGAAGACACTGTCCTCATGAATATGGTATGCTGTCCTCAATAACCCAATCGCATCTGGATGCAGCCTTTATGATGCAAGCTGAGATTCACCCTGATGATCCCTCGGTTCCAGCTCGCATCTCAGCCTGTCTGTCAGACATTTCACACTGGATTAAAGATCATCATCTTCAGCTCAACCTCACGAAAACGGAAATGCTTGAAGTTTCTGCCAACCCGACTCTACACCATAACTTTTCAATCCAGATGGATGGGGAAACCATTACTGCATCCAAAATGGTAAAAAGCCTTGGAGTAACAATTGATGACAACTAAACTTCTCTGACCACATTTCTAGAACTGCTCGATCTTGCAGATTCGCACTCTATAACATCAGAAAGGTCCGACCCTTCCTATCTGAACATACAGCTCAACTCATTGTTCAGGCTCTTGTTCTCTCCAAACTGGACTATTGCAACTCTCTACTAGCCGGGCTTCCAGCTAATTCTATCAAACCTCTTCAGCTGCTTCAGAACGCAGCAGCACGAGTGGTCTTTGATGAACCCAAAAGAGCACATGTCACTCCGCTACTCACCCATTTGCACTGGCTGCCAGTTGCTGCTCGCGTCAAATTCAAATCTCTGATGTTTGCTTACAAAGCGACCTCTGGCTTTGCTCCTTCTTATCTGCTCTCACTTCTGCAGATGTATGTGCCCTCCAGAAACTTGCGTTCTGTGAATGAACGTCGTCTCGTTGTTCCATCCCAAAGAGGGAAGAAATCACTTTCCCGAACTCTCACATTCAATCTGCCCAGTTGGTGGAATGAACTCCCTAACTACATCAGAACAGCCGAGTCACTTGCTGTCTTCAAGAAACGACTAAAAACTCAACTGTTTAGTCTCCACTTTCCTTCCTAATCTGTAACTGCCTCTCTGGCTATACCACTAACTGTACTCTCTCTCTCTCTCTCAAAAAAAAAAATACTAATGCTCAGCTTCTTAGACTTTACACACCTGAAACTTGTCTATAGCACTTGTTCACTGCTGCTCTTATAGTTGTGTAAATTGCTTCCTTGTCCTCATTTGTAAGTCGCTTTGGATAAAAGCATCTGCTAAATGACTAAATGTAAATGTCTAAATGTAAATGCATCACTCTGCGATGCAATGTCAGACACAATGCACTCTATGGAGTGAGTGATGTCACTGTGACGGGTAGGGTTAGGGGTGGGGTTAGGTGAGCGTATTAAAAAGCATTGGATGCAGCTCAGATTGCACTGCACCAGGTCTGCATCCAGACCCCTCTCCAATATCCTGACCACACTATGGGTGTTATGATCACCAGCGGTCTAGCGGCTAATATGCCGCAAATATGACAATATCTGTAGAGAATTACATTACATAAAATGCATCGCTTACTGTACAAATCATCAGTATATAAACAAATACGTTAGTATAATACACATTAGCATAAAGACACTAAACATGAATTATGATGACATTAAAATCATCCAATAGTTGCAGCGATATTCATAAAAGTGGTTATTTAATTATGCACAATGTAACAGAAATAATTACATAAATCAAACACAGTCCAAACTCACAAGAACATTTACACCTTCATTATAAACCACATTGTGTCCGTGATTCATCTGATATTGGTCTAGAATAAGTGATTGTTTTCTGCTCTTCCTGATGTTCATCTGCATAAAACAGACACCAATGAAGAGCAGCGAGAAGTGAATTATGACCTGAAGTGGATGCAGTGAACCATCACACACACACACACACACACACACACACACACACACACACACACGCACACACACACACACACACACACACACACATGCTCAGGAGACACCTGTTAGCTCAGCAAGGTTTATGTAAATGACTGTGAAACTGAGGCGGGCGTCTCTTTTAGTGTCTCTACAGTCTTAAAGTTTCTCTCTCTGATCATCTCAGCTTTATTCTTCAGCACTGCTCATCTTTACACGTCACAGACACCAAATCACAAGATGATCTCAATATTCTGCTCTGTCTGCACTCTTCTGACCTGTGAGTTTCCTCATGTCTGATGGACAGTTTAAAGTGTTGGACACACGATCTCATGTAAAGCTTGTGTTTGTTCTGCAGGTGTCAGTGGGGTGACTGTAGTGACTCAGAGTCCAGTAATCACAGTCAGTAAAGGACAAACCGCTGAACTGGACTGTAATCTGGGGATTGATGCTGCTGCTAGATGGTACAAACAGACTCCAGCAGGAGTTCCTCAGTATATATTAAGATTTTATCATGGCTGGAGTTCACCTAACTATGGATCTGGTTTCTCTGCTCCTAAATTCACATCAACATCTTCATCTAGATCAGATTATAGTCTGATCATCAGTAATGTGGCTGTGAGTGATTCTGCAGTGTATTACTGTAAGACATATGACAGCTCTGTTAGTGAGTTCGTATCACAGTGATTCACATCATGACAAAAACCTCCTCACTGTCACATTCACTTCTGCTTTTAGACAACGGATGATCAGAGCTCAACTTCACATCTAGGATTAATAACCAATCACAGATTCTGCAATTTCACTGCATTATATTTCACTGTATCATTAAAATAAATATTTAATTACTTTTAATGAAGATTATGTTGTCATGCAATAATAAACAGAACATCCAGGCTGATCTTTCCATATAATGACAAATAACAACAACAAAAAAGATGGAAAACAGTTACTGATGTGATATAGTCAGTTTTATCAGTAGTTTGTGTAATACTGTACATAGGCATGCTTCATTCATATTTTCATATGTGCAGATAAATAAGTAATAATTAATGATTGAGATATGTGTTAGGTGTGTTAGTGATAATGATTGGATTCTGGTTTATTCAGTAATCTGTGATGGGCTACTTCAACAGACATGCAATTCTCAAAGACAACCTATGTTTGTTATACAATATGGTGAATTGGACCAAACGGTAACAAATATCTGACAAACCCTGAGCTGTCAGTGAGGAGTGTGCAGTGTGTGTGACAGTAATAATGAACTGATCTAGAGGGTGAGTTTAACCCTGTCAACAATTAATCATTTAATCACCTTTCTAACTTATATAATAATACTATATAATATATAATAATACTGTTAGCAGAATAACACTGACTAGTGTTGATTTAACTCCAGAGACTCGGCTGTGAACTCTGACATAAAGCATATGACACATTAGATGAAGCAGTTGGTGTTTGCTGATGGAGTGATTGTCTGAAGTGTAGAGCTCCTCCCTCTGTCAGAGTTTCTCTTCTCTATATGAGCGTCTCCTTCTCTCTGATTGTCTTCACGTCTCTAAACTCAAACTGCTCCACACAGGCCAGATCATGCTGATCATCTTCTACTGCTCTCTCCTCACTCTTCTGTCATGTAAGTCACACATTTGACTGCAGACATGCCGATCTCTCAGGAGAGACGACAGATTCATCACATTCATATTATTGATTATTATTTTACAGGTGTCAGATGTGCGAAAGTGCTCACTCAGAAACCCTCCATAATGACTGAAGACAAGGGGAGATCTGTGACTCTGGACTGTAATATTGAAAGGGAGGAGAGTAATTTTGTCAGCTGGTATAAACAGACTCCAAACGCAGCTCCTCAGTTTGTGTTGAGATATTATCATACTCACAGCTCACCTGGTGCATATGGGGATGGTTTTACCTCCAGCCGCTTCACATCTAAAGCTCAGTCTAGTATTGACTATAGTCTGATCATCAGTAATGTGGCTGTGAGTGATTCTGCAGTGTATTACTGTAAGACATGGGACAGCTCAGCTAGTGAGTTCGTATCACAGTGATTCACATCATGACAAAAACCTCCTCACTGTAATATTCACTTCTGCTTCTGGACAGCAGATGTTACTGTAAGAGCTCGACTTCACATTCACAGTGAATGAAAAACAGATCATTTAAGTCCTGTAATTTAATTAGTCTTTTAATTTGTCTTTATTTGTGTGCTGTTTGGATCTGGACAGTTCCTGACTCAGTTTATATAGCAGTATCTGCACATTAAAGGGACTCATCCTTTATTGCAAAGACAGACAATCAAAGTGAGTATAAACATGTAATAATGATTACAGGACTGTACAAACATTGGTCATTCTCTGTGTGTCCTACACAATACAGGTGTAACATCCTTTAAGGTTCATATATTTGATCATGACTAGTGCAGTATATCACTAACCTCTCTAATGCTAGTGTTGAACTGGATCTCACTGGTGAGAGTTTTAAAATCTCTTAATTTTCAAAAGCAAAGTTTTAGACATTAATACATCCTAAATTCACTGAAATATTGTGTTGTAGGACTAAAACCAATTTAAATAGGTCTTAATATTGTAATATATGTAACACGGGGAGTGACAGAGATGACGTTAGGATCCAAATGCAGGTTTATTCGGTAGTCAGGCAAGCAAGGGTCAACACCGGTGCAAACGGATGAATAAAGGCAAATCCAGAATCGTAGTCACTATAACAGGCGAGAGGTCGGAAGGCAGGCAGAGATCCGAGACAAACAAACAAACTTAGCAAAGGACAAAACACGGAGAAACAAAACTAAGGAAATTGTGTTGAATTGTCACTTTACAGGTAAACAAGACTCAGCCAGGAACTGAGTGTGTGTGCTGCTAAAGTAGTGTGTGTGATTAGTCCAGAAGCAGCATCAGCTGTTAGAGTCTAATCAGTGGAGACTTGGAGCAGGTGTGTGTGTGTTGCATGACTGAATATGTAGTCAATAAATTGTAGTCCATGTGAACGCGTGTGAGATCCAGCGATCTTGGGAGTATGATCGCTGGTGATCGTGACAATATAAAACTACTTAATTGGGCCGACACACATCCAGTCACTAACATTCCATCGCAATAAGAGTTTGTTTATTTATTAACTCTTTTTACTGATATGGTGTAATTATCTTCCTCACAATAACATTTGTTTTATATGTTTTAACTGGGCCATTAGAAAAAATCCTTAACGTTTAGCCTTGTCTAAGTCTAAAATTTCCTTCATAATGGTTTTAAAAAGGTCTTTAAAAGTCTTAAATTGGATGTGATGAAATTAGAAACCCTGAAACTGCTCAGAGAGATTTGTTGAGCCCTTATGATGAATTTATGGCATTTGTTCTTATTTTGGGTGAATTTTTGCTCCAGATGTTAATTTTCAACAGTGTGGTATCAAGATTTCAACATGTGACATCACAAATTACATCATTAAATGTCTTTATATAACTCTAATATCAGTGATTACCACAGTTAATTATTAGTACAAGTTCCTGTCTAAACCTTTAGTAGTTCAGCTTTGAGCTTCAGTTACTGGAGAAATCCTGAGAAATGAAGTCTGTTTCACACACTGCTCCACACGACTGAATAATCAGACTATTCTGAATCTACATTTCTGACTTCATTTATTATTTTGTGTCTCCGAGTGAAGAATTAGTTTCTTCTTTTACTGAACTTGACAGCTTTAGACGGCTTCTTCATCTTCTGCTCCTCAATTCAGTCATTGTGAAGTGAAGCTCAGTTTAGAAGAGCTGAGAGTCAGAGCACAGGAGACCCGGGTCTGATCCTTACTGAAGTCAGATCCTCACAGCACATCTTCACCCCTGCAGATACAGAACAAACTCACTAAAACATTTACACCTTCATTATAAACCACAGCTGGAGAAGATTATGTGTGGGATTCATCTGATACTGGTCTAGAATTAGTGATTGTTTTCTGCTCTTCCTGATGTTCATCTGCATAAAACAGACATCAATGAAGAGCAGCGAGAAGTGAATTATGACCTGAAGTAGATGCAGTGAACCATCACACACACACACACACACACACACACACACACACACACACACACACACACACACACACACACACACACACACACACACACACACACACACACACACACATGCTCAGGAGACACCTGTTAGCTCAGCAAGGTTTATGTAAATGACTGTGAAACTGAGGCGGGCGTCTCTTTTAGTGTCTCTACAGTCTTAAAGTTTCTCTCTCTGATCATCTCAGCTTTATTCTTCAGCACTGCTCATCTTTACACGTCACAGACACCAAATCACAAGATGATCTCAATATTCTGCTCTGTCTGCACTCTTCTGACCTGTGAGTTTCCTCATGTCTGATGGACAGTTTAAAGTGTTGGACACACGATCTCATGTAAAGCTTGTGTTTGTTCTGCAGGTGTCAGTGGAGTGACTGTAGTGACTCAGAGTCCAGTAATCACAGTCAGTAAAGGACAAACCGCTGAACTGGACTGTAATCTGGGGACTGTGACTGATTCTGGTGCTAGATGGTACAAACAGACTCCAGCAGGAGTTCCTCAGTTTGTGTTATACTTCTATCATGGCTGGAGTTCACCTAGCTATGGATCTGGTTTCTCTGCTCCTAAATTCACATCAACATCTTCATCTACATCAGATTATAGTCTGATCATCAGTAATGTGGCTGTGAGTGATTCTGCAGTGTATTACTGTAAGACGTGGGACGGCTCTGTTGATGAGTTCGTATCACAGTGATTCACATCATGACAAAAACCTCCTCACTGTCACATTCACTTCTGCTTTAGATAACAGATGATCAGAGCTCAACTTCACAGATTAATAGCACATCACAGAAATGTCACTCCGTCACTAAATATATATTAAAGTAAAGTCTGTCATCATGAAATAATAAACAGAAGATCCAGACTGATCGGTCCATATACTGAACAATAAGAGTCTGATCAGACACTGTAGTTACTAATGTGATATTGTCACTAATGAAGCCATAAAACACCTTGTTAATAATAAAGGAAACTCTCCTCTGAAGTATATTAGTTCTGAAATGTAATTTGTGCTTGAATATATCCATATCTCTTATTGTTTCATGCTGATTTTGTGCTGTTTGGAGTCTCTACAGTCTATTTCAGCTGCTGAACAACAACAAGCATGAATGAGATTGTGTTTAAAGCACTTGAACACACAGCAGATACGACTGATATGAAGAGTAAAGCAGGAGTGTGTGTGTGTGTGTGTGTGTGTGTGTGTGTGTGTGTGTGTGTGTGTGTGTGTGTGTGTGAATGAAACATTTCTCCATGAATGAAGTGTGTACAGCACACAGTGAGCTGAGCTTGAGTGAGTCTTTCACTTCTGTTTGTGTGTCTTCACAGACTGAGGAGGTTTTTGTACGGCTGAACATATCAAATCTTTCACTGTGGTATTCGGACAAGGAACTAAACTCATTGTGACGGGTAAGTAATCGCTCTACTGTATTACTCTTCATCTGATTCATGTTTAATATATTGATCTGTGCTATATAGTCCGTTTTATTAGTAGACTGTTAACGAAGCATGTTGTAGATTTAGAGTTAAACACATTTCAGTTCAGTATTTTCTTGCTACTCAAGCATCAAACCTTGAAATATACTTTCTCCTAAAGTTTAACGCTCAACTACAAGTGTTTTCAGTCTGGATGTGTTTTATATCAGTGATCACTCTACTGGGCTGGTCAAGTCATTGTAGATCATCTTTATTTAGTTCAATTTACTTTGTTAGTCATGCTTTTTCCATTAAGTTATTTAGATAAACATTCAAAAGAATAATAAAAATCACTGCAGATTTAACCTTAAATTTACTGATTGTGTGTGAAATGAGCTTTATTATTATTATTATTATTATTATTATTATTATTATTATCATCATCATTGAACCACTCTTATGCTATGATTTTAAGAAACGTTCAGAATTATTTTGAATGCAACTTTATTTAATTAATCAATAAAATAAAGTTTATTTGAACTTGAAAATCAAGTATTTATTTATTTATTTACTAATTGGTTAAAATCTAATAAAAAAAGAGGCGAATGCCTTTGAAATGACAAATAGTTTCTGTTTTTAAGGAATTAATTTCGCCACTATTATATTTCTTAAATGTTGTAAGAGTCCTCACAACTACAGCGTGTCTCAAAAAAATCCAAGCAAAATTAATGAAGTCAGAATTTCGTCAAAATTCATCCCACTTTAATTATATTTTGTAATTAGATTGCATTTTTCACCAGTAAGTAATTCAATCCACCTTTTGTCCAGTTTTTAATCGGAAATTCATGAAGAAAACGTGAAGCACTGTAGCCTTTCAGTTATCCTAAACGTTTGATCAAACTCTTATCTTCAATCCAAAACACCATTTTACGTGAGCCTTACGCAGTATTTAGAAATAAAAGCGTCATTATTACGCCGTCATTACGTCAACACCAAGGAAAGTAAATAAAAGGATTATTCTAATGCACAGATTGTGCTGCTATTCCTGTACGAAATGTACTCATTCTTCTTCCTGTGGGACGATTAGCAGTCTGATTTTTGTATGATACAGTATATTAATGCTTGATTTTTTTTAAGGACATGGTGTATAGTCATTATTGATGTTGTGGGGACATTAATTGTGTCTTCATGAGGTTAACGGCTCATATCACACAGAATAAGGTATTTTGAAAACTGTCTCCTGTAAGGGTTGGGTTTAGGGGTAGGGTTGGGTATAAATATACAGTTAGTACAGTATAAAAATCATTACATCCGTGGAGAGTCCCCATAAATATAGCTGTACAAGTGTGTGTGATGTTGGTGTGTGTTGTAGACGCTGCCGCTGCTCCTCCTGTGCTGACCATCCTCCGTCCATCATCCAGAGAAGAGCTGAGCTCCAGTAAAGTCACTCTGCTGTGTCTGATCGATCACATGTCTGTGGCTTTGGCTGATGTGCGTTGGCTTGTGAACGGGAACTCAGTTACTGAAGGCGTCTTCACTGGCTCTGCTGAACAGCAGCCTGATCACAAATTCAAGAGCAGCAGTTCTTTAACCATCCAGAGCTCCGAGTGGGACAAAGACGAAGAGCTGATATGTGAAGCCACTGTGGCCTCAAAAACCAGCCGTGCAAGCATCAGGAAATCTGAATGCAGCGACTGAACCTGGAGAAGCTGATGTGGTCTTCTACTGTTATCAGAGCTAATCATATCTCTTGCTGTAGTGGGATTGAAATCATCAATATAGAGAGTGTTCAAATAAAGCCTCGTCATTTTCTGATGATCTTTTGCCTTTAATGTTGATGTGAGCTGATTTACAACTGTTTTAATAAACTGCATCTTCAACAAACTTTGTCTTTGTGTTTATTGTGCAGAGGAATGAAGAGATTGAACCTTTCAAACTGAATGAACTGCTGTCAAGATGAAGTCAAGATTGACTTTTACAATCAATGAGGGAATAAAGAATGAAAATCTGACTATAAAAAACCAAGGGCGTAGGTTTGCACTTGTCATTGGTGGAGAGAGATGAATCAAACAATATATATATTGCTATTATCTATTTAAACGCTATTAAAATATACTAATAATTAATCCTCTCTTTGTACAAACTATTAAGTTTTAGGCCTGTAGCTAAGGGGGGTTCGGGTGGTTCGAAAGACCAAAAGTTGGATTATTATTATTATTATTGAATTTTCCTTATTATTCAAATGGCCAAATTCTGACTAATGTAAGTTGAATGTACTGGCCAGTTTGTTATTATTATAATAAATGCACACATAAAATAGTGTGGTAAACAATTTGACAATTTGCGTGGTTATGATAACCATCCGACTGTAACGAATGTGATAGATTACCATTCACCCGTCCACCAGAAGGAGCTCTCTCCCGAATATTGACTGGGTACTTCCTCGGTGGTACTTCCTGGTAGCCACCATATATAAGCACACTGTTTATGTCTGTTCCTTGCGAAGTATTGCCAGTTCCACTGCCTTACCAAGCAGTTTCCTGCTGTTGTGTTTGTCATTGTGTTATGACATTTTTGACTACTGCTTTTTTGGACTTTGGACTCTGCCTTGTTTACTTTTTCGGACTGCCTCTTTGTTTGCTTGACTTAGCCTGATTTAGGATTACGATTCTGCCTTTGGTTGATGTTCGCTGTTTACTTAATAAACCTCCAGCGTTTGGATTCAATCAGCCTCCATGTCTTCACCTACGGCTCCCTCACACCGACAAGCTAATACAGCAAAAAATTGTTCTTAATGTCACTAAAATGCAATATTTACACCTCATAATTAAATAGAAAATCAAATAACTGCACAAAGGCTTTTTCATTAAAACAAAATAGCCCCCCGTTTCAATAAGCTGGCCACAGGCCTGATAGAGTAATGTTTACTAATGTAAAGTTTATGAACTGACAGAGAGAGTTTAATGAAGAGATCTGTTTATATTAGCCATAGTGCAAATGAAACATATCATCAATATTACGCCTATACACAGGCTGTATTTTTATGCCAAATAGTTTCGACTGAAATTGGACGTGCTACTCTGAGAGATTAGGAGAACTAGCCGGGATCATACTTTAGCTGTTTATTCTGCAGTTAGTTTTCAGGGTATATTATTCACAGACTATATCAGTCTGCTATACAGCGATAGACTGCGTCAGGAGCATTAACGGCATTATCTTGATGGACTCATTCAGCGAACTTGCGTTTAGCCTGTGTGACTTACACTTGTGTTGAAAAACCGTACTCTAGCACGGGGAAAAAACAATCCCGCCCCTTTTCGCAGTGCCGCACGACAGAATTTCGCACACACAAAGCCCAGTGTGACCGCAGCTTTAACCAGCCTGATCTCACGAGAAAACGTAAGTGTTTCACGTTTTGTCAGTTTAGTGGCTAATAGGGTATATGTCGAACGTCACGTGACCAAACCGGATCCCTGGGTAGAACACTTCCGCTCATCGCCAGTTCATATGCGCCATCGGTTTGTTATTGACAGTAGTAAGTAGTGTTTTATACGTTATATAATAACTGATCCAAAGATATGCGGTACAGGTGAATTGGTTTGGCTAATTTGTCTGTAGTGTATGAGTGGGTATGGATGTTTCCCAGAGATGGGTTGCAGCTGGAAAGGCATCCGCTGCGTAAAACATGTGCTGGATAAGTTGGCGGTTCATTCCGCTGTGGTGACCCCAGATTAATAAAGAGACTAAGCCGAAAAGAAAATGAATGACCTCAAATAAGGATGTGAATCTCCAAATGAACAATAAGGCAATAAAAAGATTAACCACAAATGAAGAGAGATCTGGGTTCTGGTTTGCGCTCCAGTGAATGTTTCAGTTCTGCGTCTTTCGCCTCTGAAACTGCAGGAGGTTTTTGTACGAGTGAAAATGAGAAATGACTCACTGTGGTCTTCGGCCAAGGAACAAAACTGAACGTCATCGGTGAGTACATCTGAATTAATATTTTACTGTTCGCTTAACCTGATTTAGTTTATATTAGGCCATTCAAACACAAATATATTCATCTTAAATTAATTTCTCACTTACCTTTAAACTCTTGTACTCCAGTGACTATAATGGGTAAATCACTCTGAAGTTCTGCTTGTAAAACAGTGTTTACTTGTTATTTCTGGTAACATTATTCTCATCAATAATATTCCATTCAATAACATTAACTAATTATGTTTACATGAAGTAACACTGATAAATAGTGGTTGAAAAGTATTAATCTTAGCTTACTGTTACCATTTAATACATTACTGAAGACAAATCAAAGTAATATCTGTTATTATTACATAATGGATCTGAGCTATTATCTCTCATAATGCGTTTGAATCTGTCGTATTTTTCACATTCTGGGTTCGTTTGGATGCGAAGAATCATTATTTTATGAAACAGTCATAACTTCATATTTCTCAGCTTACACCAGACTCTATCTGATCAATAATTAGTAATGAGCCGCTCATTATTGAGTGCACGTGAATGCTTTTGTCATATTACTAAGCGTTAACCCATTTTGTATTGTTTCAAAATAAGTTATTTGACATTTCAAATTAAACATGGGTCAAACTAAAACTATATTCCTAATGATAATGATAGAAATTGGCCAATTTTATTTGTATGATATTCATAAGAACATATAATCTGACAATTAAACTGATTAACAATACATATTTGTGATAGCTAATGTTGCTCCATGCATACTCAGCCTAAAATGAGCCCAACACAACATCAGAAAAATTAAAGCATTCTCAAAGCTTCAGTCCGAGAGTTAGCTGATGTGAAGTAATATTAAGTGAGGAAATTTTACATCAGGCCAGTTGTTATTGCAGAATAAACCCGACAGGATTATATATGTAAGGGTCCATCTATTATTCCTATGGCAGAACTAACAGTATGGGTGAAGGTTAAATGTGTGTAAGCCTTTTTAGCACATGTGAAAAGACATGTTTTATTTGTTAAAATTCATTTTAATTTGTGTCCAGCTCCAAATTGAATCTGACTCACAAAGTAATTTATAATGTAATTTATAATTTATAATCCAATTTAAGCTGATTACCTTATAGGTTGTGAATTGGTCTAATTTAGATCGATTAGCCAAATAAGTTCTGATTTTCAGTTAATGGTTCATCGTTATGCTCCATCTATTGAGCCTGAATGTATGACTAATTCTAGTCGTAGGCTGCGGAAACATCAGCCTAAACAATCTACTAGATTTACATGATTTCAGGACACTTCTGCACCTTTCCCTACAATACTCAAATCACCATAAGATCAAGACAATAAAAGCTTCACCAAGAGCCTTGCCTGGTCATGAGTTGACGTGGAAATCATTTTCCCTGGAGTGGAGCATCTGGCAAAGCCCCAAACCCAAAATCAACGGATATAAGGGAGATTGTAAACTGCTACACTGAAATTAGGACCACTTTACCAATCAGAGACATTTAAAATGACACCAGACATGAATATAGAGCCACAAGATACACCATATTAAAAACGTAGACATTCTGTGTGGAGCTGCTCTGGTGGAGAAGGTGAAGTCCAGGGCAAAGAGGATGCATGATCGAGATAACCTGAACAACTGGTTTCCGAGCTGACCTTCTTGTTAGATTATAAAGTTTATTGTTTTAGTGCCTGACCATTCTCGCGGTCTTGTCTCGTGTGGAATTCCATTACAGTTTTCAGGGTTTAATAATTATGGAGAGATATAGCCATCCTTACATATAAGACTTAGTATCTGTTCTTTGAAAACAGCAGGCTTGATGTTCATTATCCTGATTATTGTACAGCTACTTGATAAAAAACTGAACAATTAGACACCAAATATTGCTCTGAGCGGTAATAATTCACCAGCTTTTAAATGAAAAGTAAAGCTTGAAGAAAGAAACATGTTCTTTACAAATGTATAGTTGCAGATATATATACAGTAGTACTTATAGTGAACGGGTATACATTTTGCAATAGGCAAAATACATTATATAAGTCAAAATGATTCTTCTTTTATCCCCAAATCATCAGAATATTAAGTAAACATCAGGTTTCATGAAGACATCTGTATATTTCCTGCTGTAAATATATCAAAACTCAATTTTTGATTAGTAATACGCATTGCTAATGAATTTATCTGGACAACTAAGATGCTTTTCTTCAATATTTAGATGCTTTTAACCCTTAGACTCCAGATTGTCATAAGTTGTGTCATAAGTTGTGTATTTATAAGTCTCAATTTCCAGAAATGGACACTTATTAGGACTGGTTTGGTAGTCCAGGCTCATATTGTTATGATTATCAGCAATCTAGCAACTGCAGATCGCTAATGGACTACAAATCTGCCATTTTATGAACTCGTAGTCCATGAAATGGTGGATTTGTAGTCTGTTAGCAATCTGCAGCCGCTAGATCGCTGATAATCATAACACATATATTATTTGTGGTTCCTGGATGAAACTGTTATGAATTTAATCAGTTAACCAATCAGAATCCAGTATTCCAGAAATACATATTGTTACACAAACTTTATTCAATGTTCAATAACTCACAGATGATTCAGTATTAACTATCAGAACCGTCTTTATTGAATCCTCTCAATATAATCCCCGTATAACATTCTGTGCCACCGTTTGTATGAATAAACACTGTGAGTGTGAAAGTGTGTGTGTTTTGTGTCCTCCAGACTTTCCTCTGACTCCTCCTGTGGTGACTCTCTTGCCTCCGTCCGCTGAGGCTCTGCAGGACAGTAAAGCTACACTGGTGTGTCTGGCTGAGAAGATTTCTGTGCCTCTGCTTGACGTCAGCTGGACAGTGAATGGACTCTCCGTCACTGATGGAGTTTGGAGCAGCTCTACTGAGAAACAACAAGACCAAAGCTTCAAAATGAGCAGCTTTCTGACCATCCAATCCTCCAACTGGACCAGTGATGCGCTTTTCTCCTGTCGAGTGTCGCTGGGCTCAAAAATGACAGAGAAAAGCATCTCAAGTTCACAGTGTAACTGAAATATAATGTCTGTGGATGAATGTAAACGTCGTGTTTTACTTGATTCATGTGATTTGATCTGTGACTTTAGCTTGATGTTTAATGTGACTGTACTTCATTTGGTGGTTTCGGTTCTCTCATTAAAACTCTTTTGCATGGCTTTAGTTTGCATTTTCTTTCATGTGGGCCTGTTTCTGACTCTCGCTCAGGATGCACCTGCTCCATCACACTCATATATTTAGCTTTATGTAAATCATGATGTTCCTCTGAGATCTTTCACAAGGGAAACATGCAAACTTGCTCTAATAAGAAATCATCAGAGGGTTAAACACGTTAAAGGCTAAACAAGATAACATTTGATCATCACTAATATATATATATTATGCATTACATGTCTTAGTTTTACCTATATGCACACTACAAAATACCATCTGTAGGCTGACTGATAATCAGGCAACAGATATTAAACTCTTGAAGCCATCACAGCAGTTTCACATTGACAGTAGTGCGCATGTCAATTTATAAGTTATATTTAATCATGTGCATGGGCGTTGCTAGGCCTATTTTAATGCCCTATATTTCTACTCAGCCCCCCTAAAACTTTTGCGATTAGCTCATAAACTGTACACTAATTTATCGCCTTATCCACATTAAATTTGATATGAAAACAGCGGTGGAATTCGGCTCCTGCACATATTTTATTTTTCATTTGACCAGCAAACCACAGCCGTGGACAGACAACACAACGAGGTGTGTGTTTATCGATAAATTGCTATAATATCTGCTTATTTGCAGTTCTTTGATGTAGATAATAACTGTAATGACAAGTCTGATCCATTTGCGAGCTTTTATTTAAACACTGCAAGGCAACACAGAGTATGACAGCCAAGAACAACAGTATAAACTCAGGAACGGTAATGCGGGCTTTGGTTAGGGCAGGCAGCTTACGGTCAGAAACCGTGATACAGGCTTTGGTCAGGGCAGGCAGCAAACGATCAGTAAACAGGCAGGCGGTCGGTCGGTCGGTCGGTCGGTCGGTCGGTAACAGAGAAGCAATCAGAAGGTATAGAAACCGCTCAGAAATGTTTGATAGCAAAACAAGACTTCACACCGAGTCCTTGAACTGAGCTGGTATTTAAACACCATGGTGATTGAAATCAGGTGCAGCGTAATCAGTGCCAAGCATGTGGTTAATATTCAGGAGATGAGGGCCTCTGCTTCTTGGGGAGGGGATTCTGGGACTGAACCGGTGACAATAACCTTGAATCACCCTGTATCCCTACTGAAAAAACCAGCTTAAACCAGCCTAGGCTGGTTGGCTGGTTTTAGCTGGTTGACCAGCCTGGTTTTAGAGGGGTTTTGGCCCCTTTCAGGCTGGTATCCAGCCATTTCCAGCCTGGTCTTAGCTGGTCAGGCTGGAAAATGACCAGCTAAAACCAGCTTGACCAACTTGCCAGGCTGGAAGCCCAGCCAAAACCAGCTATGTCCAGCTTAAACCAGGCTGGTCAAGCTGGTTTTAGCTGGATTTAGCTGGTCATTTTCCAGTCTGACCAGCTAAGACCAGGCTGGAAATGGCTGGAAACCAGCCTGAAAGTGGCCAAAACCCCTCTAAAACCAGGCTGGTCAACCAGCTAAAACCAGCCAACCAGCCTAGGCTGGTTTAAGCTGGATTTTTCAGCAGGGATCCCAATGTCTCGGAGGAGCGGTTGGGTATTCTCGGCGTTCACCTCATCAGCTCAGCTGTTTCCTCCGGCGAAAAATTTAACTCTTAACAAACATTTCGCTATTTTTATTTCAAAATGAACTACCAATATTAAACACTTTACAGTTCGTGTGGCATTAACTATACCATACAGTCTTGCACTGAGAGAATTAAACACAGTGACAGAAGCACTAAGAGAATGTACTCGTTTTAACAGTCACTGACCGAGAGAGAAACATCAAGTGTTGTCTAGTATAAAAAAAATACTTCTCATTTATTATTAGGATTCAGATCGTGAAATATGTGAATAATATCTATATTTATATGTATGCCATTTAATTAGAGATGTGGCAGTTTATTTATTTAATACATGGAAACAAAAAATGCACTTGAATATAGAAAAGTTTATTTAATTATTCATTTTTTTAACATATAAGGAGCTGAGCCCCCCCCCCTAAAGTCCTAAAATCGCCCCTGATCATGTGTAAAGTAAGCTGAACTCTACACTGCATCTCTTTATCTGACTCGTTGTCCTTTACCTAACATGCAGGAACTTGTTAACGTAAGAGATAAAAGCAGCACTGTTTATAGCCTCATTACTCTGTGAGTTATTTACCATGTAATATGAATATATAATATAATTATGACTGGGTTACATATTGTATTCGCTCTGTTCAGTTTAAATCATTTGTTGTGTGTGCACTATTCCTGTTCAATCAAAATCTTGCTTTACACTCTAAATGTCACAAACAGAGAGAGTAATGAAGAATAAAGATGAAATACACACACACATACACACTCCATGATGATCCTGGAGGAAAGTAGAGCCCTTAAATCTAAGCCCTAGCCCGGCACTGGCTCAAGGCACACAGGCTGTAGCCCGGGCCTTGTCCAACAACTTATCAACATTTTTGGCCCGAGTCCGACCCGAAGCCTGTTGTTATTTTTCCACCAAACTGTTACAGACATTAAAATAGACCCGATTTGTGTTTGATAGAAAGCTGATGTTTCTTCATTTCGTTTTAGAATAATCTAGAAAATGATTGGAGTTTTTTTGTTTGTTTTTTTAAATGTAAGATTTAGTTTAAGTGACATTGGAAATTAATACCGCTTAATCTTAAAAAAACTCCAACTACTCTTAAATATAACTGGTTTGTAAATAATACAACACTGAATTTAGTAACGAAAAATAAACCAGTCATAAATTATGAAAGAGCAATCATGAAGCACATTATAAATGTTGTTAGTACAGCATTTGTATCTGCAGTTATAAACTGCTCACTAACGTTTATTAATGTAGAGTTAACGCTTAACAGATAATGAATTCACTAATGCTTAATGAATGATTCATAGTGTTTAGTTATTATAAAGTTACCAAACATTCTTATTTCCAGACTTTTGTATTTCCCCCAAACGTGTGTTCTCACTCTGTGAATGTAGATCCTTCTCATTGTAAATGTATTCTTAATTTATTGCTTTTCCGGCTACATTTTTCATCCATAAAATGTAAACTTTTAAAGAAACACCCTTACTTTATTATGTCCAGAAAGGATTTTGATTTATATGCGGACTCCTTAAAAGACTCTAATAATTATATTGCATGTAAAACTCTGTAAAACATTTAAACTTGTTTAATTTGCTGGAGTTTTATTCATGTGACCCTTTTTGTCTCTGTTCATGTTGTCTCTTTGTAAATGTTCTTTCTTGCATAATAATAATAATAAAAAGGCAAATAGCCCAGCTTTCTTCAAATGATCAGAGACTCAGACAGGTTTAATCGAGGGGAAATGATGACAGGTTTCATTTTGGGGTGAATTATTTCAGATTGTGTCACATGTAGATATTTGATCTGGGCAGTCCGGAGATTCTGGTTTTGTGCAGATTGACGAACACAACAGGGACGAGTTCACTAAAGTCATTTTAATAATGGTGAATGTTTAATGAGCGCTTTGACTGACAGCAGTGATAGTGGCTAAGCCTTCAGGATAAGCAGGCCTATCATGTGACATGTAGAGGATGTGTAGCTGTGAAAAGATATATAATTTAACACTGTACACGATTTTATATATTTAATTATATATCGCCACCTGTGGTCTTACAATCATATGTCACATGCTCACCAGATTTCATGAAGTTTTGAGTTTTCCTTATGTCATGTAATAAAAACTAGCCTATAGCGCCACCTGCTGTTAAAAACTAGCATAGAGTCCAATCTAATGTTAAAAATGATTACAAAATAATGATAAAAACTGAAATCAAAAATAATTTACAGGAAATAACAATCGTGCAAGATTACAAGCACAAACTGTAGAAGTACAGATTAGACTTTATGGTCAAAATGTATTAAATTACAGAATATTACTGTGGAGAATTTGTGTTTTTAAGCTATGAAAACACTAATAAACACATCCAACGTTCAGGATCATCACCATATATTTAAGGTTTTTAAGAGTTATTTAATTTAAAATGTCCATTTACAGTAATTTATTATCAAAGAGTTTTTTAATGTGCAACAACAAAGAAATAATGTTTAAAAATGCAGAAAGCACATTGTTACAACCTCCTGGCTCAAGGAAGTAGCAACAAAACCAAATAAATATCCAAACCAGAAATTCAATTATATTTAATCAAAAATTAAGTGAAATGACACATAAATATAAAGGAAAGAACACATAAAATCTCCAAGGCTGAAGAGGGAAGGATGAACACCCGCAGTCCTGTTCTCTTGGTCTTTATCCAAACGCACATCAGAGGTAACACTCCGCACCTGGTCCAAATGTAATCACGGCAAAACACCGCACCTGTTCGACACTCCAGAAGAATACCAGATAAGGAACACCTCCATCTAGTGGACACTAGTTAACAGAACCTTACGACCGTGACACACATATTTAAACAGAAATAAAGAAAGTATTTTTCTGGATTAAAGGGTCAGGAAACCCTGAACATTTCCTCAGATTTGAACAGATTCATGTGTGTTGAACTCTTTTCTGCTCATTCAGAGCAGGTATGTGCGAGTTTAATTTGATCAATAATCACTCTTTAAATATAAAAATCTCACATTTCCTCATTTGTCACACCTGTACCACTGATATTTAGTCAGAGTCAGTACGGGCCACTGACAGATGACAGATTCTCTCTCCTCTTTTTCTCCTGCTCTGCCCAGTACATAATCCTCACAGTTCTACATGCCTATTGAAGATGCATTTAAGAATACACTCCGAGGTAGACTTGAACTGATAGACAGGGGATACACGACCCTTTAATCCTGTATTTATTACAGAAACAATCTCACAAACACCAAACTCTGTAAATTACAAGCTATTTAGAAGCTTTTTTTTATGTCTACCTAAAATAATTTAGCAGAAATAGAGGATTTATTTAATACAATAGATGTTGTATGAGAATGTTGCAAATCCATGATATAAAAAACAAATATCAGTGATGAACATTTAACTGTTGAATGTGTGACTCTAGTTTAGGTCATGCTATTAGCTACTGTCATGTCTATTATTAAGATATGGACTGTTCATTAGTAGTTATAAAGTGTGATCTTATTCTGCATCCTTAATCCTAGCAAAAACCTAAACTCAACTTCTTCCTTACTATTCATAAACAGCTAACTAGTGCTATATTGAGCTAATAGTGTCAGTTAATTGTTTAACATTGTGAATCGTGACCTAAAGTGTTACCGTTAAAGGTTTTTCAGAAATATTACAAACAAAATTAAACAGAAACAAAGGTTTTAAGAGCAGGTATCCTTTACTCATTATTTTAATTGCAGGATAATGCACGTTCACCGTATCAGCCATTGCACAGAGGCTTTGTTAAAAATGTAAAATAAATAAGTGAATAATGAAATGATGGTAAATGCATGTTTAGCACATCATTTAGAACATGATAAATATGCTTCACTTGAGAAGGCCTTTAGTAACCCACCAGTGCCATGTTGAGTATGATTATGGTAGATGGATGCATATTTCCACTGACTGCGATTGTAAAATAATAGAAGGTTTACTGATAAAACTCTGCTTGTGTTTGTTTGGAATATATATATATATATATATATTCTTTAGGGAAAGTTTTCTTTATTTTTCTTCTTCTGGAGTGTCTCATTGCTTCCATGGCAAAGCTTAATGTGTAGCATCATTATCTCAACTCCAGTCTTCACGCATTCTTCATTCAGAACGAACACCTCAAATATCTCTGATTCACTTCTGTTTGTCTGTCGGTTTTAAAGAGGATATTAATTCACATGTTTATAATGTCATTATGTGTCGACCCAGACTGTGCCTCAGTGTAGTTTGAGAAATGTGCAGCGGAAACCAAATGACGTCTTAAGTTCGACGTCATCACGCTCAGTCCATTTCGGGGCGGAGTTTAATTGTTGCTAAGTAAAAGTGAAAGAAACTAAGACCCCATTTCAGAAGATTCAACACTAGAAATGTCTTCACAAATTACGGTAAGTTTAATAAAACATTTCAAAGCTGTAATATCAGTACGGATATTACCAGTAAACAGATTGTCGAACTCCATCTTATTTTACTGCTTTATAAAATCTGCGTTTATTGATTTACTTAAGTTACTTCAATGAAATAACACTCAAATTAACAAAGTTATCACTGATATTATTATTTGAATTGATTTATTTTTTTTAATCGGATTATTTTCGTATCTATGTATTGACCTTATTCTTCAAGTGAGCTCGTTTTTGCGATTGTTTTAGAACTTCCGATTCACTTGCCTATGGGAGAAATGACTAGAAATAATTGAGGGTCAAGCTGTACTCGCTCTACAAACAAGTGTTTGCATGACTACAGACAAAATAGAATAATATAATAAGACAATATCAGTTTGCAACATCAAGAAGCAAAACGAGCTGTTTTTAACATCTAAAATGAATGGAAGTGAATGAGACCGGAAGTCTCGAGCTAAAAAGTATGAAATGGCGGCGCCCGCTCGTGCACAGGTGAAACGTTTTAGTGTTGGTTGCGTCAATCCCTGGTAATGTAAAACCATTGAAACCCAGCATATTTGTCTAAATAAACACGTAAACTATGATGGACGTTGTTGCTTTGATACATTTTCATGTATTATGAAAATTAAAACAACATTATAATGCTGAATAGACAAGTGAGGCCTTGTTCAGTAAACAAAGCCTCTACTTACAGGACGTATTTCCTGTGTTTTTAAAGGACACATTATAAGACACCATACACCATAAATAGAGTGGTAAACAAGCCTTTTTTGTGGCAGTGTCACAGGATTTGGCTGAATGTTGCTGTCTACTATTTGTTTCCACACACAGGTCTAAGAAAATTGAGGAAGAGAAGATCTGCGTGTAAACGGAGTGTGATTGAAGAGAAAGAGTCTCCAGTTGACTCTCAGAGAGCAGCATCTACAGTGTTCAGCTGTGTGTCTATGAAGTTCAACAACTCTGTGATCTTTGTATAAAGAAAACAGGACAAGAGCTCAGTCCTCGTGATAGTGAACTACAGATAAATGAGATGAAACCTCAGCCCTGGCCTCATGAAAGTGAACTATGGATGAATGAGACGAGACCTCAGCTCTGGCCTAATGGAAATGAACCACAGTTGAAGGACACAAGATCTCAGCTCTGGCCTAATGGAAATGATCTACAGTTAAAGGACACGAGACCTCAGCTCTGGCCTAATGGAAATGATCTACAGTTGAAGGACACGAGATCTCAGCTCTGTCCTAATGGAAATGATCTACACTTGAAGAACACGAGACCTCAGCTCTGGCCTAATGGAAATGAACCACAGTTGAAGGACACGAGATCTCAGCTCTGTCCTAATGGAAATGATCTACACTTGAAGGACACAAGATCTCAGCTCTGGCCTAATGGAAATGAACCACAGTTGAAGGACACGAGACCTCAGTCCTGGCCTAATGGAAATGAACCACAGTTGAAGGACACGAGACCTCAGCTCTGGCCTAATGGAAATGAACCACAGTTGAAGGACACGAGACCTCAGTCCTGGCCTAATGGAAATTATCTACAGTTGAAGGACACAAGACCTCAGTTCTGGCCTAATGGAAATGAACTACAGTTGAAGGACACAAGATCTCAGCTCTGGCCTAATGGAAATGAACCACAGTTGAAGGACACGAGATCTCAGCTCTGTCCTAATGGAAATGATCTACACTTGAAGGACACAAGATCTCAGCTCTGGCCTAATGGAAATGAACCACAGTTGAAGGACACGAGACCTCAGTCCTGGCCTAATGGAAATGAACCACAGTTGAAGGACACGAGACCTCAGCTCTGGCCTAATGGAAATGAACCACAGTTGAAGGACACGAGATCTCAGCTCTGTCCTAATGGAAATGATCTACACTTGAAGGACACAAGATCTCAGCTCTGGCCTAATGGAAATGAACCACAGTTGAAGGACACGAGACCTCAGTCCTGGCCTAATGGAAATGAACCACAGTTGAAGGACACGAGACCTCAGTCCTGGCCTAATGGAAATTATCTACAGTTGAAGGACACAAGACCTCAGTTCTGGCCTAATGGAAATGAACTACAGTTGAAGGACACAAGACCTCAGCTCTGGCCTAATGGAAATGATCTACAGTTGAAGGACACAAGACCTCAGCTCTGGCCTAATGGAAATGAACCACAGTTGAAGGACACAAGACCTCAGTTCTGGCCTAATGGAAATGATCTACAGTTGAAGGACACAAGACCCCAGTTCTGGCCTAATGGAAATGAACTACAGTTGAAGGACACAAGACCTCAGTTCTGGCCTAATGGAAATGAACTACAGTTGAAGGACACAAGACCCCAGTTCTGGCCTAATGGAAATGAACTACAGTTGAAGGACACAAGACCTCAGTTCTGGCCTAATGGAAATGAACTACAGTTGAAGGACACAAGACCTCAGTTCTGGCCTAATGGAAATGAACTACAGTTGAAGGACACGAGACCTCAGCTCTGGCCTAATGATCATCGAGCTCCACTGCAGTACTTCAGGCCTGTTTTTCCAGCTCAGCTCATTGATCCAGTGGCTCAGTCATGGTCGTCTCAGTGGTCATTCACCCCGCAGGCTCCAGCTTGGCCTGCCAACCCACCAGCTCCACCACAGTATTCAGGGTCTCTGTCTGTGTCCAGACCCTTCACCCCTTCACATCCAGCAGGATTCTCCATCTCTCCACATTTATCCTCAATCACACCAGTTTCACCTCAGACGCTCCACTGGTCCTCCAGACCTACACACACTTCCTGGTCTGTTGGCAAGTGAGTATGACTTTAAGATCCGTAGATGGATGTAAATGTGTGTGTTCAGAGCATTTTAGTGTGTGGGGGGTTGATTTTGTTGATTTTCACTCAGTACTCTCAAGTTTTCCAATAATTAGTTTCAGCTCTGGGAATTTAAAAATTTATTTCTTTTAATGTTAGAGGTAGGGATGTTTATTTCGGTTAATTTTCCCAACCTCAACACCACTCATTAACCTAATATTAACCATTAACCGATCAGATTAATATTATATTATCATTTAATTAAATAAAAATTTAATTGGCATGTCTGTTTTGTGTTTGACACATTAAATATTGCATTTAAAATATTGATTTATTTTAACGTGAACAACAGAACACATTCAGAAACACACACCTGCAGTGTCTCCAATGGCACAGAAAAATAATTGAATAAAAAGAATGAAATAAATAGGCCTGCTCTGAATATTTCTCAACTAAATGACAAGTTTTAGATTACAAAGCGAAACGCTGACTGAATCCTTTTGAAGAACTGACATGGGCTGTTTTTTCCCAATTATATTTTTTTGGTCAAATAAAAAAGCAGGCTAAAGGCCTTCAAGAAATCAATCACTCCACACAAAAAACACATTTAATTAATGCTCTACTGTAATTTTATATCACAAACCTCTGTCAACATTTTTTTGTTTTTATTGAGCATATATATATTATACAATTTCAATCAACAATATAAAAAAGGCTCAAATATTTTCGTGTGAATATACATACAAAACAAAGCAGAAAAGACAAACAATGTGGAAGTAGAATACAATTTTGTAGCAAGATGTACAATAAGAGTTTATATGTAAAAAATGGAAGAAAATACGTGTTTATACAGATACTGATTGTAAGAAGTCTATGAAGGGTTGCCAAGTATTATAAAAACCTGAGAGATTGTCCTTCAATAGACATCTAATTCTTTCTAAATGTAAAGTATTGGAGAGATCTCGAAGCCACATTTTGTCAGTAGGTATCGTTGGTCCTTTCCATGACATCAAAAGCAATTTTTTTGCAGTAATAAGAGAGTAGGAAATGAACCGCTGTTGGGCTGAAGTAAATTTTCTAAATAACTCTGATGTGCCAAGAATGATCAACAATGGTTCAGGTAACAGTGTAGTCTTAAAAATTCTTGACAATACTTTAAATACATCAGACCAGTAGTTTGTGACCTTCGGGCAAGAAAGAAAAGCATGGAAAAGTGTTGCATTAGGGGATTGACATTTATCACAGTTGGATAAAGCGTTTGGGAATCTGTCAACATTTTTGTACAAGTCCTTATTTTAATGATTATGACATGAGAATCTGATTTTACCTCAGCGCTGTGCTTTCATTTTCTCCGTCTCACTCGCAGTTTTATGTTAGTTTTACATTTTCCTTTTTTAATTTTTTTTTTATTTAAAATTGTAGTAAACTTTCTTTACCCAACACTGCCAAATCAACTTTACTTATTGTTCAGAATTATAAGTTTTAGATGTTGATTCGTTTTGTTTATCGCCACTACGTTTTTTGTCGTATCATTAAATTAAATCATTAATGTACATTTCTGTGGGGAATTTGGGACACAGGTGTCAATACAGACAGTGCTACATTCAAGCAATGTTGTTTTTTAAGACTGAGTAAAATTCAACGTGTTGTATGGATTTCGTAATTTCGTGTGTCAGTTCATCTCTCCCTATAAAAACTAATATTTCTTTATAATAATAATAATCCTCCCTGTTATTAAGAGAAAAGCTTGTATCTGTCTAATTGATGTCTTTTACCTGCACTGCTGTGATCTATTTGACTTTTAATGAAGTATTCATGTTTTAAGAAGTTAATTATTTATTTTTTAAGTGTTAAAAATATTTAAAAGAGTGTTTCCACACACAGGTCTGAGATAACAAAGGAAAAGAAAACGAGCTCTCCATGTGAAAGTAGTGTGTTTAAGGAGAAAGAGTCTTTAGCTGATCCTCAGAGAGCAGCATCTCCAGTGTTCAGCTGTGTGTCTATGAGGAGCAACAACTCAATGCATCAACCTCCCAATCTCAGTGATGGAGTTGCTGTGAGATCTGTGTGAGTATCATGAAATTGGAAACTTTTTTTTATTAATTTGAGCTCATGGTCATCTGTGTTTCTTTAGCACTTCACTCTTGACTTTCTTCAGCTGCAGTAGTGTTTTACAATGAGAACTTGTGTGTTGTTACAGACGTAGACTGAAACTGACAGCTGTTGACCATCAGAGAGCAGCATCTCCAGTGTTCAGCTGTGTGTCTATGAAGAGCAACCACTCAATGTCTCTACCTCCTGCATTCAGTGATGGATCTGCTGTGAGATCTGAGTCTGGGTGAGTATCATTCACTGTGTGCTGTGGGTGGGAAATATTGTGGTAAATCATTAACAGACGTGACTTTCTCTGAAATGTGGACGTTAGTAAATGACCTATTATCTATCATAACTAGACAACTGATGTGATTTACAGGTCTGAGGTCAGTGCTGTGTCAAGTCACTGTTTAAAATAGTTTGAAAATATGCTTAGAGAATGAATAAAAAACATATGTACATTTAAGAATTCTCTAGAGCAATGATATCATTGTAAAGTGGGTTTATAACGAACTCCTCCATTCAGCCGTATTGATCAAACACACTAAGCATTAAAAATGATTAAAGATAGTGAAAATGAAACTTCAGTTATTTAGTGCCTCAAATTGTGTCAGAGCAGTGTGAGTTTTATTGTTAAGCCTGTTTCACACCGCAAGCGTCAGCAGCGCGTGAGCAGTGCGTGTTTTTTGGCGTCCATGTTAACAGATTAGAGCTTTCATACCGCACGCTGCAGCAGCGCATCAGTGCGAGGCGTGAGCGTCGATGAAGCAGCAGTGCTGCGATAGTTTCAGCGCTGGGTCTATTTTTGCCGTGCTGCTCACGCTCAATTAAAGTGACAGTGCATTGATAATGACCAAAACACATTGAATGACAGTAAAAAGTAGCAATTTTACCCAATAAATGCGGTAATAATATCCACTGATTTATATATATATATATAGTCAATCAAATTAACTTAAACGATTAAAAACTGCAACAAACATTTATTTAGGCCCGAAATATTTATTTACGGGAGTTGTAGTCCATAGCGAAGTGTATTGTGGGTAGTGTAGTTCCACACGCATGCTGGATGATGTGAGCTCGCCGTGTGCTGTGCAGCTGAAGCAGAGGAAGAAAGCTTTATTCGCCTTTGTTTTATGTTCACTCAAGTTATTCCACCCGGGAACTGTTTGCACTGTGAACCGGACAACACGAAAATAAATAAAAGAAGGGCATGCATTGATTACTTTTGTCCGTCTAATCCTTTGCGCGAGCTGTTACCCTGCCGCTGGACATTACTGAAGCGGAGAAAGTAACACTAGTTTGATCATGTGTAAATATCATTATAACTATATTGTTTAAATATTATTATAACTAGGCCTACAACACCCTGACAATCAAAAACCATATGGCATGATATCACAGGCGATTGTGTATGATCTATGTCATTTGTAAAATAAAGACTTGCAGGTAGGGGTGGGCGGTACACCGGTGTCATAGTCATCACCGGTGTGACATTGCGCCACGACATGGATTTTCTAATACCGTCAATACCGTGATAAATCAATTATGCGCCTTGAACGGCTGCATTTACATCAATAATAGCTAATTCTAAATAATCAGGCATTCAATTTTCTTCAAACGTTCAGTTGTGGTCTGAATACCTGTCCTTATACTACAGGGCTCGAAATTGCAACCATTTTGGTCGCATGAGCGCCCGAAATTTAATCTATGCGCCCTCATAATATGTTTGGGAGCATTTGTGTGTCTGAATTAGGGCTGTGACAGTAATGGAAGAAATCATGCGGTATGTCGGTTAACCGCGCAGATATATAAAAATAAGCATTTTTAACGCACCGCTGTAATTTCTATATCCCAGTCCCTTTATCAACATGTTTAATACAAGTCATTATTTTAAAGATTATGACTTGAGAATATGATTTTACCTCAGCGCTGCACTTTTCTCCTTCTCCCTCGCGCTGAGCAGGTGACGGAGTGTTGTGAAGTAGTTAAACTCTCCTCAGTTTAATTTACAGTGTCAAACTGGCACAGGAATATCAGTATATTAATATAGGCTTTGCTAAAATGCTGGTCAAATGTGGGTCTTTTTTTACAGAAGCTATTAACAGACGCGCATGCTGCGACCGGTGATGAGTCAACAATCGCATATATTTTGACTTATTTAAAGTAGGCTATAGCATATAATAATTTTGTGTAAAGACATTTATAAAAAAATGTAGCTAAAATATCACAGGAGTTTGTGTAGCAATTACAGTGGAGTATTAATTAAATCCTTTTTTCCCGTGGAGCGAAACAAACACTGCAGTTGTGTAGCAGATGGAGACGCACAAAAATATACAATTCAGATATTTTCGTTGGCAGAAAAATATTCTTTGAACGAATTTTGTTTTGTACAATTTGTATTTTAGTTTTTGTCGGTCAGTTATTTACTTGCAGGTTAAAGAAACAGCATAGGAGGAGGTTGCAGATGAAAAGTTTTTTTAGGTGTATTTGTATATATAGACAGATATGTAACTAGATAAAATAGACAGAGATAGATTGATCTCTGCAGCAGCTGCCGAAGAGCTGCGCGCTGCAGACGCAGCTGGTGTGAAAGGCAAACGCCCGCGTGATGCTTCTGCTCTCCATACGCGCTGCGCACGCTCTGCTCACGCACTGCTTTCGCTTGCGGTGTGAAACAGGCGTTATGCTGAACATAAAACACACTTGGCTGATCCGTTCACAAGCTTTTTTTCACTCACTTTATTGTAGAAAATGACTGACCGAGCTATTAGCTTCTTAATTTGAGCTTTTTTCATTTCATCATAAAGAAACGTGTCCTTTTAAAGAAACTGATTCAAAAATCCTCTTTCTCCCTGCAACTGTACTGCTAAAAAAGTAATTACTACTATAAATAATGTGTTAATCACAGTTAAAATATAGAAGCAGACAGATCATCTTTAGGGAACCAGTCTGAAATATTTCTGTCTTTTTCTCAGTATCGTCAGCAGAAGCAGAAAGAGAGCAGCGTCTCCACTGTCCAGCTGTGTGTCCATGAAAAGACCTATGAATAATCCACCCCTGCTCACTAATGACCTGTTGACCTTTGACCCTGTGTGAGTGTGACAAAATTAATGATTTGTAATCTATTCATTTTCTTTTCAGCTTAGTCCCTTTATTAATCAGGGGTCACCACAGCAGAATGAACCGCCAACTTATCCAGCATATGATTTATGCAGCGAATGTCCTTCCAGCTGCAACTCATCACTGGGAAACACTACGGACAAATTAGCTTACCCAATTCACCTATATCGCATGTCTTCGGACTTTATGGGGGAAAACGGTGAGAAAATGCAAACTCCACACAGAAACGCCAACTGACCCAGCCGAGGCTCGAACCAGCGACCTTTTTGCAAACATGCTACCCACTGCGCCACCGTGCAGCCATTTGTTATCTAATTTTATGTAATTAAATGTAATTTTAATGTTCAAACTTATAAAAGTTCCCAGTGGAGCGCTGGGTAAATGATAAATAAAACTTACTGAAGCACTGCATGACATGATCGTGTCGGATTACCACGATGCAGATGCGGACAAATCGGTATCAGTTCCGTAAGAGACCATAGCTGGTTATTGCGTACCGACGTAATTTATCTCACATGCACTATGTCACAGTAGAATACTTGTATACTAGAAGTTACAGCAGAAGCCCCTATTGTACTGCTGTGGAAAAAATGAAAGTAAACTCCATTTCTCTCTCTCTCTCTCTCTCTCTCTCTCTCTCTCTCTATGGCCCATTTGACCTGCTGACATATTTGCAGATCCAGATACAAGCGTGTCAGCAGAGTGAGTTTTCTCCACCGTGTCTATCATGGATCAGCTGTGATCGCTGCTGCCGTTTATCAGTGTCACTCATCGGTGAACAGCACCAGAGCGTTAGAGCCAATCACAGCCCTTCTGTTGAGCGCGTGACCAATCATAGGCGTATAACAACTCGCTCGACAATGCTCAGAAAGCAAGTAAGATAATATTTACGTTTGTTTATTTGCTTTAAATGCTCGTGTTGTTCTGTGCATGTACTTGAGCTGTGTTTGATGCATTCAAAATGAGTGTTTTCTTCGAGCAGGTAAAAGGCACAGTTCATATATCTGACTGTTTATATTGAAGGACAACAACGATTACAAATACATATAAATGTATTTAAAATTCTACATTTTAATACAAAGAATTGCTGTGCTGTGAAGTAAAATATCAAACTGTGTATGGAAAGCATCGCCAATGCACCGAGATATCGAATTGAACCAAATCAATGACATGATAATCGTATCCGAACCGAACCGAACCGTGAGACCAGTGTAGATTCACACCTCTAAACAACAAACTTTAGATCCGTCACAAATATATATGTATATGTATGAATGTTGGCGATGCAGTGGCGCAGTAGGTAGTGCTGTTGCCTCACAGCAAGAAGGTTGCTGGTTCGAGCCTCGGCTGGGTCAGTTGGCGTTTCTGTGTGGAGTTTGCATGTTCTCCCTGCATTTGCGTGGGTTTCCTGTGGGTGCTCCGGTTTCCCCCACAGTCCAAAGACATGCGGTACAGGTGAATCGGGTAGGCTAAATTGTCTGTAGTGTAAGAGTATGAATGAGTGTGTATGAATATTTCCCAGACATGGGTTGCAGCTGGAAGGGCATCCGCTGCGTAAAACATGTGCTGGATAAGTTGGCAATTCATTCCAGCTGTGGCGAACCCAGATTAATAAAGGGACTAAGCCAAAAGAAATGTGTGTGTATATATATATGTATGTGTGTATTTATATGTGTGTGTGTGTATTTGTACATGTGTGTGTGTTCAGTAGTGAGAGAGCTGAGCTTCAGACCTGCACATTCTCCTCCAGTCAGAGTCACTTCAGTCTTCATGATGATCTTCAGAGAGTCAAAGAGCAGCACAAAACCATCATGAAGATCAAGTACGAGAGCTTATTTGAGGGAGTGAAACTCCAGCAGAATCAAACCCTCCTGAACAGCATTTACACACAGCTGTACATCATAGAGGGAGAGAGTGAAGGAGTGAATGAAGAACATGAGGTGCTGCAGATGGAGAAGAGATACAAGACTCTCCAAGACACTCCAATCAACTGCAATGACATCTTTAACCCTTCAGCTGAAGCAGGAGATGAGGAGAAGAGCAGAGAGGAGAAAGAGCAGATCAAGACTGTCCTCACTAAAGGCATCGCTGGAATTGGAAAAACCGTCTCTGTGCAGAAGTTCATTCTGGACTGGGCAGAGGGAAAAGCCAATCAGGATGTAGATTTCATCTTTGTGTTTCCATTCAGAGAGCTGAACTTGATTAAAGATCATCAGTACAGTCTTCACACACTTCTGCTGGACTTTCATCCTGAACTTCAGCATCTGGACTCACAGATTTATGAGGAGTGTAAAGTTGTGTTCATCTTTGATGGTCTGGATGAAAGCAGAATCACACTGATGTTTTCAGCCTGTCAGAAAGTTTCTGATGTGACTGAAGCTTCATCAGTGAGTGTGTTGATGTCCAACCTCATGAAAGGAGATCTGCTTCCCTCTGCTCTCATCTGGATCACCAGCAGACCAGCAGCAGCCAATCAGATCCCCTCAAAACACATCAGCCTCGTGACGGAGATTCAGGGCTTCAATGACCCTCAGAAGGAGGAATATTTCAGGAAGAGAATCAGAGATGAAGATCAAGCCAGCAGAATCATCTCCCACATCAGAAGAGCAAGAAGCCTCCACATCATGTGCCACATACCCGTCTTCTGCTGGATCTCAGCCACTGTGCTTCAGAGCATCCTGAAACAAGATCTGAGTGCAGAAATCCCTCAAACTCTGACTGAGATGTACATCCACTTCCTCCTCATTCAGACACACATGAGGAAGCAGAAGTATAAAGAGAGAGATCCAGAGAAACTCCTGCAGTCCAACAGAGACGTGATTGTGAAACTTGCTGAACTGGCTTTCAATCAGCTGATGAAGGGCAATGTGATGTTCTACGAGGAGGACCTGATTGAGAGCGGGATAGACGTCGCTGACGCCTCAGTGTATTCTGGGATCTGCACTGAGATCTTCAGAGAGGAATCTGTGATTCATCAGAGGAAGGTTTACAGCTTTGTTCATCTGAGCTTTCAGGAGTGTTTTGCAGCTCTGTATGTGTTTTACTGCTATTTACACAACAACACTGAGGTGATGAAGATGTTCCTCACAGTAAAACACAGAAAGAGTGAGAAAGTTCCTCTGGATGTGCTTCTGAAAGGAGCGATGAATAAAGCCTTGGAGAGTAAAACTGGACACCTGGATCTGTTCCTGCGATTTCTTCATGGCGTCTCACTGGAGTCCAATCAGAGACTCTTACAGGATCTGCTGAAACACACAGAGAACGACCCAGAGAGCATCAAGAAAATAATCCACAACCTCAGACGAGGACAAAAAGACAACATCAGTCCTGAAAGATGGATGAATCTCTCACACTGCTTGATTGAGATGAAGGATAATTCTGTTGTTGAAAAAATGCAGGAATTTTTAAACTCAAAAAAACATGATAAAAGTCTTTCTCTTGCTCAGTGCTCAACTCTGGCAAACATGATCCTGATGTCAGAGGAGGTGCTGGATGAGTTAGACGTTAAAAAGTACAGAATCTTATCCTCAACAGAGGGGAGAAGGAGACTGCTACCAGCTATGAGGAACTGCAGAACAGCTCTGTGAGTGTAATAATTCAATAATGTTATGATATGAACACATCACACAAGTTTTTTCTGAACCAGGTTCATGGAGCTTCTCCTACACTGCATGTCTCCTTTCTTTTTATGATTCTCTGCTCTCTACTAATGAGCTGATTACCATGAATCAAGTGCCCTATCTTTGATTGAGAAGATGAGCAAAGCTTGTGTTGGGGCGCATTTATCTTCAGTAGAACAATAAAGTCCATTTTTATCTGATGCTCTTTGGGAAGGAGAGTAAAAATGTCTGGTATTGGTAAACTTGAAGTGCTTATTTATGGCTCTTAATAATAAATCTGAGCTCTTACAATATTAACTGACGGTTCTTTCAGACAGTTCACTTCTGGTAACTGGATGAAGTGTGTTTGAGATTAACATACTAGTCAATTGCGTGCATATACATTTAATTGAAATGGTTTTTAACCAATAGTTTTGGTCTGAAAGAAAAAAGAAATATCTTTTCTGTTTAGTCCAAACCCTCCAAACATTTTTTTCTCATTTCAGTGAACTGGTGACATAAGAGCTGCTGTAACCACTAACGTGAGCTTTAATTAAGTAATTGAAATATCTGAGCTGGCTTTAGTTGAACTTTCAGATTGTTCAGTTTTTAAATGGATGGGCCGGTTCATCCAGCTGATTTACAGAGTTCACTGAAATTAATATAGCTCATCAGGCATTATCCAGCAGCATTTGCCTGGTGTTGTGAATAACGTTTTCTTTTGTGCAGTTTATCACTTCATTACACTTGATTAGTTAAAAAAAGCTTGTCTTGATTTTAATGCTGGAAGTGCCACAACCTCCCTCTCTGAAGCTTTTGTTTTGTAGTTCATATGTTAATAATAAATAGTCTATTTTAAAAATCCATTCATCAACCCATTTTCAACCATTTATCTGTGGCTGGGTCGCAGGGAACCCCTGAACTTGCCTCTACCCAAACACTTCCTCCAGCTCCTCATGGGGCATCCAAAGGCATTCCCAGGCAAGCAGAAAGACGCATGTTTTAATCTATGCACTGCTGGTGCAACCGGCCCTAAGTCCTATGAAGCATCGCAACCTATACTGGAAAACACCCACTCAATCTCACACACACACACACTCATACTGTAAACTACAGCCAATTTGTTTTACCCAATTCAACTGTAGCGCAAGTTTTTTACTGTGGGGGAAGCCGGACAGTGCTAGTGACCACTGAGCCGGCGTGCTGCCAGAGCGAACTCATTAAAAAATGTATTACATAATGTTATCAAAATATACAAAAAATCAGCCTGTGTTTATTGAATGGTAGCAAATGCTCATAAAATAAAACTTCTGAGACACTTTGTTTTTCTGCTGGTCTTCCTGCTGTGAAGGCAGTGACAAGAAAAATCAACCGCACAATCATTTAAGATGGAGCGGATCACCCTGAGATCTAAGAATCTATCTGATAGCAACACTTACAGTATGCACACACATATATTACCTAATATAACTTTCTTTTTCAGACTGTCAGGATGTGATCTTACAGATCAGCAATGTGGAATTGTGGCTTCAGCTCTACAATCATCAAACTCCCCACTGAGAGAGCTGGACCTGAGTAACAACAATAAACTGCAGGATTCAGGAGTGAAGCTGATCTGTGCTGGACTGAAGAGTCTAAACTGTCAACTCAACACACTGAAGTATGAAAGGAGAGATGTTTGACTAGTCTGAGTTTTAAAACAACAGCATGTAAGCAAAGAGCATTTACAGATGGTAAAATAAGTATTGAACACGTCATGATTATTCCTGGAAAATATATCTCTAAAGGAGCTGTTAACGTGAAATAGACCAACCAGATTTTGGTAAATATCCAAACCCCAAATGATAATCTGAAATGATGTGTAATAACAATGATACAACACAAGGAGAAATTACTGAACTACAGAAATATATTTAAAACTTTGTACAAAAGGGTTTTTTTTTGGTAATGGCCACTTCAAGAAGCCTCTTATATTGAGTCTGATGCTTTGCTCAGGTGGGATTTGATTTATTATTGTTTTATCAGTTTTTAAAAGTCTCCAAATGTTCACTTTATATTGGTGTGGCTATAAACTGATGTTTAGTTATTGTTTGTGTTGGATTCAAGTCAGGCTGAGCCATTCTAGCAGCTTTACTTTATATTTCTGAAATCAACTGAGAGTTTCCTTTTTGTGTTTGGATCATTTTCTTACTGAAATGTCCACCCTGGTTACATCTTCATCCTCCTGGTAATGTAGGTGTTAAGACTAAAGCAGCTAATATTCATTTACACTGACGAGTGGCAGGATTGCTCTCTAAAAACAGAGATTCCAGCTGCTGTCTGGGCTCTCCATGCCTTTTTACACCTCCTTTTTTCATGTATTCAACATTTTTTCGTCTTTAACATTTCATTTTATTACACATAATATAATTTATATCTTAGTCTTGCTTTTTAAATATGGGTTACTTTGGCTTTTACCAACTTCTGGGGAAAATTTCAAATCAACAGCAACTTTAGAAACGGTTTTGAGTAAAATGGTGACATGTTCAATGCTTTTTTACCTGCTGTATGTTGAGCTCCACCAAGCAGGGCTATACAGTAGAATAATTTCAGGAGGTGTCATGATAGCTTTATAACCTTATATACCTTTCTATTGGTCTTATTTTATGCTTGTTTAAATTTTAAGGGCACGTTAGTCTGAACTAGCAAGTTTGGGTATTTTGGTGAATAATTTGATGCGATCCACTATTGGCTACAATTACAAACTGATGAAGAAATGTACATGAGGCATGCTCTTTAATTGGCTGGTTGAAGACTATTCTTGCTGCTGTTTTCTGGATCAATTGCAGAGGCTTGATATTACTGACTGAGAGGCCTGCCAAGAGAACTTTGCTATAGTCCAGCCTGGAGAGAGTAGTAAGCTTGAACTAGATGTTGAACTAGATGTTTTACTCTGATAAAACGGGTCTAATTTTCTTAATGTTGCATAAGGCAGATTTGAGTAAGGTCTGTCTGTGCACTGCAAGACAGGGGTATAACATGAAGGGGCGTAACTTGTAGTATGTTAGTGGCATAACTTGAAGTTATGGAGACCCACGTGTCAAAACTATGTTGTCGGCAAGATGGTACATCAGTTATTAACATCTACACCTACTCCACACCTAAACTCAACCATCACCGTTTTTAAAGGGCACATAGTTTACCTCTTTTTTATGATTTAATATTAATATTATGGTTCTTCTGAGTGTGCCAGTTTAGGTTCAGTTTAAAACACAATTCAGATTTTTTTATTATAATGTGTTAAAAAGTGTCATGTTAGGGTTTAGGTGTCATGTCATGTCCACAGTTCGCTGATTTAGGGGTGTGTTGCTTCACATGTAGATTAGTTTTGGCTTCCCGCCAATGTAACTAAGGGCCAGGGCCATGAGCTCACCCTCTCTGCATTTGCAACAGAGTCTAACAGGAAGACAGAAGGAGCAGGAGTGAGAGGTTCAGCAATCAGTCGTACATGTACGACTCGGACACAGACCAAGCAGAGAGTACAAAATCATTTGTGTCTTTGTACAGTTTTACAGCCAACTGTGTGCTAGTTTCAAGTGCCGAGCTTGTACACAGAAACTAATAACCACACACACTGAATTAACTTTGACTGAGGCACCGGATGCGCCGCTCGAAGCCACGACACGGCACACCAGACACTCTCTGTGACGCACCAGAAGCATGAAGTGTCCCGAATCGTCGCGCCACGCATTTTTGAATTCTAAACATAGGTTTCTGCAGCGGTCCGCGGCGCCCAGCCGTCGACTTGAGTGTACCCTGTCAATCAATATTGGTGGGCGGGGGGACCGCTCTCCTACTTAAAGTTGCGGTCGGTTTGAAAACCGCTCCAATTGGTCCACCGTTTTTTATGTTGTTAAATTGAAAAAAAAGCACTGGGTGTGTTTATATCACCCCAATATGACAGTCTATACACCATACATGCACATATGTCTGTCCAAACAGCTTGAAAAGTAGATTTTTTACCATAGGTGACCTTTAACATCTAAGTATTTCCTCCATCTTGTCAACCACATCACGTTGTGACATCTCGCATGGTTCAATGGGATCTCAATAACTGCAAGTTACGCCACTAACCTACTACAAGTTACGCCCCTTCATGTTATGCCTCTGTCTTGCAGTCCACATACAGATACACTTGGATTTGCAAGACTAAGCTGTTGTGTTAGTAATGTGAGTGAGCACAGGTTTAACTGAAGTAGACGTTGCCTGAGGGAGTCGAGTGGGAAAATGATCAAGCAGATATTGGGATGATTAGAACAGATAATGCAAAACCAAAGGAGATTTGAGCAAATTTGATATGTTTTTTTATAGCTTTTATGTGTTTTATAGCTTTTATGAATGTAAAGATTGAAGAACTTGTTGGGTAAATAAGGCTGTCGCTCTGCCTTACACTTCTGTCCATGCTCAAACAAAGACAGGTTTGGGTGGAGTGGAATTCAATTATTAGTGAACTTTAGTTTCTAGTGAGCTAAACATTTAATGTTTGTATAGCTGTTAACGCACAAGCTTGATCTCTTCTGAAACATTAGCATTATTACATATTATTTATTTAATAATAACAGTAGATTAATATGAAAGAGTTGTTGTTGGAAATGGCATTGACATGAGACCAGCATCTTAGATTTTTGTGAAATTTTACACTTCACTATGGCCATTTTAAATCAACAGCAAAATTATGACCAACTAGGAAATGCTTCAAGTAGGAAAAAAGAAAATGTCAAATGAGGTGTGTCGTTTATTTAGTTTAACATTGCCAACACAAAAAACAAACATGAAACAATGTAAATATTGCATTGTTAGTAGCTACACAGTGTAAAAGACATTTTCTCATGACCCCCGTTTAGATTGGCAGAATGTAATCTCACTGATAAGTGCTGTAAAGCTGTGTCTTCAGCTCTACAATTATCAAACTCCCCCCTGAAAGAGCTGGACCTGAGTAACAATAAGCTGCAGGATTCAGGAGTGAAGCTGATCTGTGCTGGACTGAAGAGTCAACTCAACATACTGAGGTTTGTGCTTGATATTGATTTCTATATCTAAAACACCTCTAAATCATCATAACTAGCATGATTTATTGTTTTAAAAGATGTGTTTTAATCTGGTAAGGACATCAGCACCCCAGAATGTCTTTTAACCAGAGTCCTCTGTGTTTTCAGATTGGCAGGCTGTAATCTCACTGTTCAGTGCTGTGAAGTTCTGTCTTCAGCTCTACAATTATTAAATACTTCCCTGAGAGAGCTGGACCTGAGTAACAATGAGCTGCAGGATTCAGGAGTGAAGCTGATCTGTGCTGGACTGAAGAGTCAACTCAACATACTGAGGTTTATGCTTAATATTGATTTATATATCTAAAACACCTCTAAATTATTATAACTAGCATGATTTATTGTGTTAAAAGATGTGTTTTAATCTAGTAAAGGCGTCAGCATAGAGATCTGCACAGGACAATTTTTAATCCCGCCAGATTTTAATCCGACCCGGCCCGTTTTTTTACCCACCGCGACTGTTCCCCTTTGGGGGGGGGGTTGATATGTTCGCGAACAGAGAAGCAAATTCTAAACCACCCAGCTACATGATACAGAGTCCAGACAGCCTATAACAAGCTGTCTGTATACACACACATAAACACACAGCACCAAGCAAGTGACACACAGCATCACGCTGTCTCTCATTCATACACACACACACACACACACACACACACACATAGACAGCACCAAGCTAGCGACGCACAGCATCATGCTCTCTCTCTCATTCACACACATACACATACACACACGTAGAAAGCAACAAACAAGTGACACCCAGCATCCCGCTCTTTCATTTAAACACCTACATACATGCGCTTGCTCGCTCAGGAGTCGGGAGCGATATTGTTAGACCACCTGCTTCCGTCAAATTACAGAAATTGATTCCTGCGCCGCAAGAAATCTGGTTGGGTGCAGACCTCTACATCAGCACACCAGTATGTCTTATAACCAGAGTCCCTGTGTTTTCAGATTGTCAGGCTGTAATCTCACTGATCAGTGCTGTGAAGTTCTGTCTTCAGCTCTACAATCCTCAAACTCCCCCCTGAGAGAGCTGGACCTGAGTAACAATGAGCTGCAGGATTCAGGAGTGAAGCTGATCTGTGCTGGACTGAAGAGTCAACTCGCCATACTGAGGTTTGTGCTTCATATTGATTTCTATATCTAAAACACCTCTAAATCATCATAACTAGTATGATTTATTGTGTTAAAGATGTGTTTTAATCTAGTAAAGGCGTCAGTACCCCAGAATGTCTTTTAACCAGAGTCCTTGTGTTTTCAGATTGTCAGGCTGTAATCTCACTGATCAGTGCTGTGAAGTTCTGTCTTCTGCTCTACAATCATCAAACTCCCCCCTGAGAGAGCTGGACCTGAGTAACAATGAGCTGCAGGATTCAGGAGTGAAGCTGATCTGTGCTGGACTGAAGAGTCTAAACTGTCAACTCAACACACTGAGGTACTTAAACCCCCCAGGGTTCAGCCATAAAATCAATAAAAGGAGCTTAACATACTGTCATTTTTATTATACTGATTAGACATGTGAAAACTGAAAAACGTCTATTTTTAAATATATATTCACAATTACAACAAAACAATATGTAGAATTAGTAAAAGACAGGCAGTGCTTTCTCTTCCTGTGTCTTCTGACAGCTATAATTAAAACAACATGTTGCTCTGTTAGCTAATATACAGCTCTACAGTCCAGTCTGACATTATTCATAGTTAGTTAATAGAGCAACGTGTTGTTTTAATTATTGAATGCACTGTAAATAATTATTGTCCAATCAGTTATCATAAGTGTGTGTACCTGCTCACTTTTAGTTTTAGCTGCTGTTTTTTGGTGCGTTTGGGCTGGAAACATTCAAGTGTATTTGGCATCACTGGCCATCATTTTCTGCTGTGCTGTGTGTTTGAGGTTCTTCTCAGATTCTGTGGTGAAATTTGTATTTGCAGACTTCAGAAACCTGTTTTTAGTGTTAAATGAACCACGGTCCATTAGTCATCCTGATTCATTTAAGGCAAGTAACATCAAGTATGGGGGTGGCATGGTGGTTCAGTAAGAAGGTTGCTGGTTCGAGTCCCAGTGAGTCAAGCACAGCCTAAAGACATGCAGTATAAGTGAATTGAATTACCAAAATTGGTTGTGTGTGTGTGTGTGTGTGTGTGTGTGTGTGTGTGTGTGTGTGTGTGTGTGTGTGTGTGTGAGAGTGAACATGAGTTATGGCAACTTCAATATTTAAGTTCACTAAACTTAATGACCAATACACTTGAATTATAAAGTCATCATCATTCTTAATTACACCAACTGATCTATTTATGTTAGCTAAGCTTGGGGCGAACTCACACTATGTACGGTTGCCTTGAACTCCCGTCTCCCCCGACGGCCTGCACTCATATTGCATTCGGGCCTGAGCACGCTTACGTCATCGATGATGCGCTGTTCAGTAAGCGCTCTCGCTCAGCACAGTGGAGATTTCTTTAGTTATATTGTTTTAGTGGTTTAGGATTCACAGAACAGATCAGCCACTTTTGACGCTCATAAACAATCATAAAGTCCTCGTGCTGCAGGAGTTAGGAGGTTTGCTGAAGGCGCAGCTGTGGTGCAGTGAGGGGTTTTTGTCTTTTATAGTCTACTACAGTTTGTGTTCATTGAACAGTCAGAACGATTAATAAATCCATATGAAACAATCCCTTAACAGTCACGTCTCGTCTTCAGTTTCGGGTACCGTGCCTGAGTCCGAGTGAACCACGCTTTGGCACACTGTCGTATTCTGACTCCTTATCAATTAGAAATGATCAGACGGGAGGTTTTGAATATCAGAAAATAAACTTTATTCTCCATAATAAAGCCGAGAAAGAGCAGAGAAGGAGAAAGAGAGAAGTCTGCTCTGCTCTTTCTCTGCTTTATTATGGAGAATAAAGTTTATTTTCTGATAATCAAAACCTCCCGTCTGATCATTTCTAATTGATAAGAAGTCAGAATACAACACACCTCTTACAACCGGGACAGGACCGGCCAACTATACCGTTCCTGAGCCCAACTCAGAGCACTCACACTTCTCAAACGATCCAGGAAATGGGCCTGAGCACGGTTCAGATGGTATAGTGTGAGTACGCCCTTGGACCACACCCATTACACTTGTATTGTCAAGTTCTGTCAACTTTAACCTGAGTAAAGAAAACTTCACTATTTAAGTTTTGTCCCCTCAGTCCAAAGAGATGCGGCACAGGTGAATTGGGTAAGCTAAATTTTCTGTAGTGTATGTGTGCGATTGTGTGTGTGTGTGTATGGATGTTTCCCAGTGATGGGTTGCAGCTGGAAGGGCATCTGCTGCGTTAAACATGCTGGATAAGTTGGCGGTTCATTCCGCTGTGGTGAATGTGTGTAGAATTCTAAACAATATCTCATCAGCAGAAGCCAGAAGCTTCAACACTCACAGAGTTTGTAGGCCGCTCCGCTTACAGTCTCAAATCCACAACAATTATAATCCCACATACGTCACTAACTGTGTCCGAAAAGAAGATGAATGATTTTCCTCATGTGTGTGCAGAGTTCTGAACAAATTCTCCAATCATTACTTCTGCTTCAAGCAGACAAAGATCAGACATAAGAGGAGGATGGTCTGTGGTCAGGATGATCAGAAATGAAATTCAGCTCCTCTTCATGTTTCCACCAATGAAGAGCTCAAACACACACACACACACACACACACACACACACACATGAAGGATGTCTTACTCTCCAGCAGGCATCTTATCAGAATAGTAATGAACATCTCTCCACTGGCAGATAATGAAGCACAGAAGTTTTCTTTCAGACAACAGAATATTAAAATCCTTTATTCTTTAACACACAGTGATATTCACATCTAGTGACCGCTGTTCAGGCAGCATCAAATGTCCAGTTCCACATGAGACGTCTCTGTGACCTCTTGGACTGGCCAGAAGATCCTGAGGAGACGAATAATGTGGCACAGAAAAACTTCAGTTTTCCTCTGAAGAGGGACGACACTCATCAGCTCATCATATAATCCAGACCCTTAAACATTCAACTTTATTAATAATCATAAAGACATGAGAAAGGACACGTGTTACTCCATCCTGGAGCAGACATCCATCAGAAAATCCACTCCTTCACACACTAACATGAGCTCTTGCTGTTGTTGTAGATTATCTTACTGTTTGGTCACAGAGGAAGGTTGTGCGGCTCTGGCTTCAGCTCTGAGCTCAAACCCGTCACACCTGAGAGAGCTGGATCTGAGCTACAATCACCCAGGAGAAGCAGGACTCAAACTGCTCTCTGACAAACTCCAACACCTCCACAAACTCAAGTAAGTACTTTTATTGCAGGAAGAGTAGATAAACAGCTCACTGGAGGCCTTTTCCAGACTGTAGACTCTTCATCATGACATCTAATCATCCTCATATCATAATAGAGTGGAGGAACTATGACGTCAATTTGTATGCAAAAACCCAGAAGCGAGTTAGCATTTTAGCAGTTCTGGTTCCCTCGTCCCAAAGTCAATGGGTTTTTTCAATGGGATTTCAGTTAAATCACTTAAATAAGGTTCGTGGCCAACAGAAACTCAATATACTTTCACATTTTATTCTACGACATAAAACACATCAGGTACATCACACTCTTGAGTTTTTAAATCGCTTATGCTTCTTTAAAGACGGTTGCTATCAAGTTGCTAAATGGGACTACAGGCGGTGTCGGAGCCATTATACGTCATCGTGCTGAACTGGTCTGGAGCGCAGCTCGCTTGTGTTTAAGGCATTTGGATTTCTCTGTTATTTAAGTATTTTCATGAATAGTATATTATAGTTTGTAGTATTTTTCTAATTGGGAATTCATATTGTGTGTAGATAATGCCTTCACTTGTAAAGACTGTCAAGACAGATTAATTTGTTGATCGTTTATTTTAATTAAAGATATGGGGATACAGCTTACCAGTGCAGCCTGTCTCTTTCCTGCTCTCAGTAATGCAAACGTGTCAATAAATGTGTGAAAATACCTACATGTTAACTCATTTTATCGTGATCAAGTGATATTTCATCTGTTTTTTTCTTCATCTGAACACATTTAACTCTGTCATAACTGCAATATTTACACTCCTCCTTAAAATGTATAGCAGATGTGACTGTATGGGCTGCTTTTCGCTGTACTTCGTGACATAAAAAAATACAGAATGTTGTTCTGTGTCCATGATGGAACTTGCAGGCATTTGATAGACCTCTGCTCCTCGCGCCTCATTTCGACTGTTACAGTAAGCGGGCTGTGTGCACGCGAGCGATACACTTATTTAAATATGTCTTATGATAATACTATGTAGGCACATTTATACATACAGTTTAAAACTTTTACAACCGTAAAACAAAACAGATGTATTTCTATCATATAAACGACCCAAAAGGCACGTAGGTCGTGTGTATTTGCGTATTTATTTGTTTATAATATATAGCGTGGATTATAATATATTAAACAGAGAGATTAACTCTGTCATGGACATTATTTCTATAAATAAGATAGAAAAGTTGTCCGTAGCAGGGTGGTGCTGACGTCACAGGAGAGCGCCCCGAAAGCACAGTAGTTCGTTTGTAGCCTAATGTTAGCTTTTCTGTTCTTGCGTTTGCATTTAAGATCCAAAAGTGCTCAAAGTTGTATTTTCGTGTGAGGATTATCCGGCTGGACAAAACGTGTAAGTGTAATGAACTGTGTTTGAACACAGAGCTTATTATTTGCAATCATCGAAAAGCCTATGGGAAAATCCTATGGGGATTTTATTGAAGGAACCAGTTTTATGCTAGCAGCCGATTAGCCTACAAGGTGACGTCATAGTTCCCCCACTCTGTCGGCTTCATGGCTCTGTCTCCTCTCCACCAATACGTTGCTGTGTGGAGTGTGTGCTCTGGTGCTGAATGGTTGAAATCCTGAACAGACGGGAAATGTTGTAATATTTCTCTGCTGCTGCTTCATGAAGTGTCTCCTTTCACCCTCTGCTTCACCTGCTGATTTCTCTTCATCCTCGATTCTTTAACCGCTTTGGTGAAGGTGTGAAGATGCAAATCATCATAGCACATGCATTATTGTTTCTGTGTGTGTGATATACTGAAAATGCCCTACTTTGGGAAAAAAGTCATTTATATGTCTTTTTTAATCACAATTGATGAAACCTGGCTAGTTGTGTGTTGTGTTTGCTCTGCACAGCTTGTAGGTCTCTGTCTGAATCGTCTTTCATACTGGATACAGAAAGCTTTGCTCTTGATCAGGCGATGATCAAAATAATTATATTTAGCTGCAGCACAGAAATGTGTCGATTAATACTGAATGTTTAGTTGTCATTACGTGAGGTTGTTATAACTGCAGTACTTTATTAATGGCAGCTTTTTCTAAAACGTCCAGATCTCCACTGACTCTCTGAAAACTGAAGCTCAAACTCACCAGCATCACTGTTAGAGCCGCTTGTGTTTGTGTGTTTAATCAGTGCTTCAGTTATCAGGAGCTCAGTGATATCTGTTTGTTTCCTTCTGTTACGGGTTTTCAGACTGATGTCTGAAATTTCTGATGTCTGAAATGTCTGATAATTTATTTAATTTCATCAAATTAAACACGAGTCTAATAAAGAAACTAATTAAAATATGTAAATATTGTTTTTGCAAATGACTAAAATAATTAAAATGATTTAATTAATAATTAATAAAATTGAACTTAAAATCTGATATTTTTATTAAAATAGAAAATAAATATTAAGATTATATAATTATTTTATTTTTAAAAATGAGTAAAATAACGATTATAGAATTATAAAAAAATTATTAAAAAAAATACAAAAAGTTCAAATTAATAAAACAAGTCAATCAATAATTACTAAAAAGGGACTTAAAAATCAAACATTTATATAAAATAAACACATTATAATAATAATCTAATTAATAATATTATTTGTTTTGTTATAATAAAATAATAAAACACATTTATAAGGAATGAAAAATCAACATTTTTTCAGAAAGAACACACAAATATAGAAACAAACAATAATTAAAATCAAACAATTGATCAAATTCATGATTAATAAAAAAGATTTGAACATAAACAGCAGTTTAAGAGACTGATAGCAATAAACACACCAGCAAATGAAGCTAATAAAAATACAGATAATAATGAATAAAACTAGTAAAACACACCAGTAAAAAATGAAAATATGTTTAAAGTACAAAACATAAAAAAAAAACTATTGATTAAAATTGATTAAATAATTGAGACTAAATCTAAAATTTTAATAAATAAAACACCAGTGTGAGGAACTAATATAAAATATTTAAATAATTCTTTAAAATACAGTTGTAGAAAAATAATTGATTAATCAATAATTAATAAAAGGCACTTAAACTAATTATTTTAATTAAAATAAACACTAGAATAGGGAAAAGGGATTAAAATAAAAATGAATAAAATAAACACACTAATAAACAAAGCAAATATAAATTATTAAAATAATATAAAGAACACACTGGAATAAGAAACAAATAAACAGATAAATTAATAAAAATATTACAAAACACAAAAATAATACAATTATAAAATCCATAATTAATAAGAGATT
>NC_079437.1:58321958-58349458 GCF_903798145.1 Danio aesculapii | reverse complement strand
CACACACACACACTCTGCAGGGTGTCCTGGTGGGCTGTTTTCAGACATCTCTGCTTTGTGTTTGTCCAGTCTGATCACACACACACACACACACACACACACACTCTGCAGGGTGTCCTGGTGGGCTGTTTTCAGACATCTCTGCTCTGTGTTTGTCCAGTCTGATCTTGTTAATGAATGGAAAGGTCGGGGAACTAGGACACTATCAGCTGATCAGCACTGATAACGCTCAGTCAGTCGAGTGAGGACATTAGAATCGGCTGTTTGTCTCATTATTTTGAAGTCCAGTTCAGCATTTCCTTTCTAATGCAGTTGATGAAGAAAGAAGAGAAATGCTGCACCTAACACATGTTTAAGAAGTGTGTGAACACGAGTGGATGAAGAATAAACGTGTGTTATCATCAATAAAGCACTAACAGGAATGAGTCCTCGTGTGTTTCAGTCTGACTGCACTCGTGAGCTGTTCATCGTGTCCTCACTGATACTGACAGAAATGTGGATCCAGTGATTGTAGATCATCTTCATGTGATGGATCCCAAATGTGTTGACGTGATCAGATCAGAGTTTCACAGAAGAGATCACAAGATCAGCCTTCAGATGTTTCTCAGAGATCATGTAAGATGTGCTGTTTAGTGAAGAGCAAACAATAAGAAGACACACACCTCACGGGGAGAGAGAGGAGAGGCTGACAGTGTCACGGTTGATGGGTTTGTGTGTTCTTTCTGTGTGTTATGTGTCATGCCTTGTGTGTTGTCGTGTGCGAGGGTGTGTTATTTGTTTACCTGACTTAATCATCCTCCAGCTGATCCTTGTTTGCTGACTATATATTTCAGCCTGTGGTTACTGCTGGTTATCAGTCCGTTGTTTGTCCTTGTTCTTGTCTATTGTTCCCCAGATTCCCTCGCTGTCCGTTGAAGTCTTCGTGGTGACCTGTGGCTCTCTTTTGTTTTGTACTTTCTTGTCACCAGTATTCCTGTGGTATCCTTTGAGACTTTTTCCCTTTGTTCATTATTAAAAACTTGCTTTTGGATCCTCTGTCTAAGAATCGTGACAGACAGAGCTTTCCTTCTGCTGTTTGTGCTTTACTTTATAATAAATACAAATATTCTTTATTGCTGAGCTGAGTCGCCGACACCAGCACAATATGAGCTTCATTACACTAGTACTTCTGGAACCTCACTGGTCCTACGCCACCCAACCCGCTCCGAGCTGGTATCGAACCGGCCACTTTCCGCATGGGAGTCGGGTGCTCCACCAAGGAGGCTAAAGACCATGGAGGTCAGAGGAGTGAGGTTTACCTGCACAGCACTTACTAGCCGGCCCCCGTTACACATGTAAACACCACATTTACTGTAGCAGGAAAAGCAAATCCCCCTGTGTACATCACATGTACTAAAATCGGTGTGATACAGAGAAGATTAACACGGTCCCTTGCACACCAGAACTAAATGAGCATTTAGGGGAAATCTTGCTATTAAATTTAGCCCGTTTGGGATTTATTCAGTAGCAATTCTGAAGGATTTTGATTGAGACTTGGACAGCTTTATTAGACGAAGAAGCCAAAACTGTTCCCAATCAGTGTCACCAAATATATTATTCCAAAAACCAAAGCAAGCAGGTAAAGAGATCCGAGAACTAACCAAGCGGATGTCTTTGTTGGACAGAACTGCAGAGTTTGGTCAACAAAAAGGTTTGTGTTGTCAGAAATAAAGAATCTAAAGACCCTTTAGGGCCAGATTGACCTAAATACACTCAACATATACATATATTGAAGTCAGAATTATTAGCCCCCCTGAATTATTAGCCCTCCTGTTTATTTTTCCCCAGTTTCTGTTAAATTAAGCAGATTTTTTCAGCACATTTCTAATCATAATAGTTTTAATAACTCATCTCTAATAACTGATTTATTTGATCTTTGTCATGATGACAGTAAATAATATTTGACTAGATATTTTAGACACTTCTATACAGCTTAAAGTGACATTTAAAGGCTTAACTAGGTTAATTAGGTTAATTAGGTTAACTAGGCAGGTCAGGGTAATTAGGCAGGTCATTGTATAACGATGGTTTGTTCTGTAGACTGTAGAATAAATAGCTTAAAGAGGCTAATCATTTTGACCTTAAAATTGTTATTAAAAAATGAAAAACTGCTTTTATTGTAGCTGAAATAAAACAAATAAGACTTTCTCCAGAAGAAAGAATATTATCAGACATACTGTGAAAATTTCCTCGCTCTGTTCAACATCATTTGGGAAATATTTAACAAAGAAAAACAAACTCAAAGGGGGCGAATAATTCTGACTTCATCTGTATATTTTCATCTTGTTCAAACGACTTTATTAAAATGAGCTGAAACAACACAATTCTGGAGATTTGATTGGGACAACTTAATTTCTTTACGTTCGATCCACATAAATTTGTTCAAAGTGTTCAGTTAACTTGATCAGTTTGTGATGGGACCACATGAATTGTGTGGAACCCTGATTTTTGACAGTGTATGTAACACAATTAGGGATTTTTGATGAAACACTAAATCCTTTATTTTGGGAGTGGACTTACTGTAAAGTGTTTTAGGTTGACTTTTCCAGCTTCAGAATCAATTAGGTAACACTTTATAATGACTAAACACTATGAAGCATTAATTAAGCATCAGCAAATAGTCAATTCATTATCTGTTAAGCGTTAACTCGACATTAATAAGCGTTAGTAAACAGTTTATAACTGCAGCTACAAATGTTCTATTCTTGACTTATAACCACATGTATAATGTTCTTAATAACTACTTTCTTTAATGATTTCTCTTCATTATTAAATTGAGTAGGGCATTATTTACAGAGCAGTTATTTGAGAGTAGTTGGTGGTTCTTTAAGATCATTCAGAATGAGTTAGTAAATGATTAATAAACTATTGAAATGAACATTTATCATTATTATTATTCGGGCACAGAGTAATAGTTCATTTGTGTGTTAATAAACGCTTTATTAACTCAATATCCTTCATTTTTGTGAGCTGATCTAAAGTGAGGACTATTCATGCTTTATAAATCTCTTATAAATGACAATTAAAGGCTCAGTTCAATTCTAAACAGGAAAACAGAAATTAAACAACTTTATTCATTTCTATTCATTTGAAGATACACACATGAAACTGTGCTTCAAATAAAAGATCAATCTTTGCAACCTTTTCTAAAATAGAGTTACTGTACAGTTTAAACATTGCATCCTATTATATTGTTAAATTATTATATTATTATTCAATTATATTATATTAAATTATTATTTTATGGCGTATTTTGACACTCCTGTTATTCAGCAATGTTTAAACTTTACAGTCATTTTACTTTTTAGATAAGATTGCAGTGGCGCAGTAGGTAGTGCTGTCGTCTCAGAGCAAGAAGGTCACTGGTTCGAGCCTCAGCTGGGTCTGTTGGCATTTCTGTGTGGAGTTTGCATGTTCTCCCTTGCTTGGTTTTCTTCCGGGTGCTTCGATTTCCCCCACAAGTCCAAAGACATGCACTATAGGTGAATTGGGTAGGCTAAATTGTTCGTAGTGTATGAGTGTGAATGATAGTGAATGGGTGTTTCCCAGAGATGGGTTGCAGCTGGAAGGGCATCCGCTGCGTAAAACATATGCTGGATAAGTTGGCGGTTCATTCTGCTGTGGCGACCCTGGAATAACAAAGGGACTAAGCTGAAAAATGAATGACTGAATGGAGATAAGACTGCAGAGATTATTGTTGATCTGATACTGAGCCTTTAATTGTCATTTATAAGGGCTTTATAAAGCATGAATAGTCCTCACTTTAGATCAGCTCACAAAACTGCATGAAATTGAGTTACAGTTTTTCTCCATTGGTTCGGCTCATTTCTTGAAACAGAAATTACATTCTCTAAATTCTAAGATCATTTGGCAAAACAGAGTTACTGTTCAGCACAACACCATGGTTCACCTGCAATAGCTCATAGCTCTCCCTAAACAGTTCACTCATGTGTCAAAACTAAATTCTTTTCCCATATAAAAAGTCAGTGCCACAAAAATGGCAAATATCCTTCTCCATTGGTTCGGCTCATTTCTTGAAACAGACCGGACATTCTCAACACTCTTGGTGCTTTTGCCAAAATAATGTGGATGGTTCAGCACAACACCATGGTTCACCTGCAACAGCTCATAGCTCTCCCAAAACAGTTCACTCATGGTCAAAACTAAATTTCCTTCTCATTTAAACAGTCAGTGCCTTCAAAACGCTTCGTCCCTTTAGCATTGTGTTAGCACTGCAAGTCAAAATGTTTAGAAGTTTTATGGCAAAGAACTACTAAAATATCCTTCATGTCCTCCTTAGTCTTAGCCCAGTCCTTCATTGACGATGGTTACTGTACTGTTTTTGTCTAACAGAATACAGAATTGTGTATAAAACTGAAAAAAGAAATAGGATTTTAGGGTAAGAGAAGCCTCCAAGGTCACACATTGCACTCACACAGCCAAGGAAATGGTAATGATCAACCACACACAAAGTAACTTCCATATATCAGAGCAAGAAGAAACTGTATACAGCATAATAAACTAATATAAACACACAAACAAAAAACTAGCGTGCTATAAATAAAGCTGGAGTTATAACAGTTCTTCACTGCCTGCCGTCCTCATCCTCCTGACCATCCACACGCTGCAGTCTGTGTGGCCACTGATTCTCGTCCACATCACAGCCTATATTCTCCCTTGCAATGCAACGAGGGAAGAAACGCTGTGAATGTCGCAACCGGGTGAATGTTCACCTACTGTATGGTGTTCATGGTATTATGGTCTTGACTAATTCTGACAATAGAACAGACTATTGTGCATGTAATGACATATACAATGAAATGACGCTGACACATTTTGGGGAGAACAACCATCAGACTGAGAATCAACAATCAGTTTAGATCAACAAGATCTATTCACTTGGAAATTGTGCTAAATGTCGGCTATCTGTACTTAATCAATTGCAAAGATGTACTTAGACATTTGCAAATGGGTGAAATGAAAGAGAAATTCAATTCTGTTGTGAACAATTGCCAAGTGCTTTGCAGGTTTGTCCATGCTGTTTTGAGAATGTAATTTCTGTTTCAAGAAATGATCCAAACCAATGGAGAAAAACTGTAATAAAGCATTTATTAACATACATAGTAACCATTACTATATGCCTGAATAATAAGATATATAAACGCTGATTTCTGTAGTTTATTAATCATATACTAACTCATTCTGAATAATCTTAAAAACCTCCAACTACTCTTAAATATAACTGGTTTGTAAATAATACAACACTGAAATTAGTCATGAAAAATCAACCAGTCATAAATTATGAAAGAGCAATGATTAAGCACATTATAAATGTTGTTAGTACAGCATTTGTATCTGCAGTTATAAACTGCTTACTAACGTTTATTAATGTAGAGTTAACGCTTAACAGATAATGAATTCACTAATGCTTAATGAATGATTTATAGTGTTTAGTTATTATAAAGTTACCAAAAATTCTTATTTCCAGACTTTTGTATTTCCCCCAAACGTGTGTTCTCACTCTGTGAATGTAGATCCTTCTCATTATAAATGTATTTTCAATATAAATTTTCCATCCATAAAGTGTAAACTCTTAAAGAAACACCCTTACTTTATTATGAAAGGATTTTGATTTATATGCGGACTCCTTAAAAGACTCTAATAATTATATTGCATGTAAAACTCTATAAAACATTTACACTTGTTTAATTTGCTGGAGTTTTATTCATGTGACCCTTTCTGTCTCTGTTCATGTTGTCTCTTTGTAAATGTTCTTTCTTGCATAATAATAATAATAATAAAAAGGCAAATAGCCCAGCTTTCTTCAAATGATCAGAGACTCAGACAGGTTTAATCGAGGGGAAATGATGACAGGTTTCATTTTGGGGTGAATTATTACAGATTGTGTCACATGTAGATATTTGATCTGGGCAGTCCGGAGATTCTGGTTTTGTGCAGATTGACGAACACAACAGGGACGAGTTCACTAAAGTCATTTTAATAATGGTGAATGTTTAATGAGCGCTTTGACTGACAGCAGTGATAGTGGCTAAGCCTTCAGGATGAGCAGGCCTATCATGTGACATGTTGAGGATGTGTAGCTGTGAAAATATATATAATTTTACACTGTACATGTTTTTATAGATTTAATTATATATCGCCACCTGTGGTCTTACAATCATATGTCACATGCTCACCAGATTTCATGAAGTTTTGAGTTTTCCTTATGTCGTGTTATTAAAAACTAGCCTATAGCGCCACCTGCTGTTAAAAACTAGCATAGAGTCCAATCTAATGTTAAAAATGATTACAAAATAATGATAAAAACTGAAATCAAAAATTATTTACAGGAAATAACAATCGTGCAAGATTACAAGCACAAACTGTAGAAGTACAGATTAGACTTTATGGTCAAAATGTATTAAATTACAGAATATTACTGTGGAGAATTTGTGTTTTTAAGCTATGAAAACACTAATAAACACATCCAACGTTCAGGATCATCACCATATATTTAAGGTTTTTAAGAGTTATTTAATTTAAAATCCTGTCCATTTACAGTAATTTATTATCAAAGAGTTTTTTAATGTGCAACAACAAAGAAATAATGTTTAAAAATGCAGAAAGCACATTGTTACAACCTCCTGGCTCAAGGAAGTAGCAACAAAACCAAATAAATATCCAAACCAGAAATTCAATTATATTTAATCAAAAATTAAGTGAAATGACACAGAAATATAAAGGAAAGAACACATAAAATCTCCAAGGCTGAAGAGGGAAGGATGAACACCCGCAGTCCTGTTCTCTTGGTCTTTATCTAAACGCACATCAGAGGTAACACTCCGCACCTGGTCCAAATGTAATCACGGCAAAACACCTCACAGTTCGACACTCCAGAAGAATACCAGATCATGGAACACCTCCATCTAGTGGACACTAGTTAACAGAACCTTACGACCGTGACACACATATTTAAACAGAAATAAAGTATTTTTCTGGATTAAAGGGTCAGGAAACCCTGAACATTTCCTCAGATTTTAACAGATTCATGTGTGTTGAACTCTTCTCTGCTCATTCAGAGCAGGTATGTGCGAGTTTAATTTGATCAATAATCACTCTTTAAATATAAAAATCTCACATTTCCTCATTTGTCACACCTATACCACTGATATTTAGTCAGAGTCAGAACGGGCCACTGACAGATGACAGATTCTCACTCCTCTTTTTCTCCTGCTCTGCCCAGTACATAATCCTCACAGTTCAACATGCCTATTGAAGATGCATTTAAGAATACACTCTGAGGTAGACTTGAACTGAAAGACAGGGGATACACGACCCTTTAATCCTGTATTTATTACAGAAACAATCTCACAAACACCAAACTCTGTAAATTACAAGCTATTTAGAAGCTTTTTTTATGTCTACCTAAAATAATTTAGCAGAAATAGAGGATTTATTTAATACAACAGATGTTGTATGAGAATGTTGCAAATCCATGATATAAAAAACAAATATCAGTGATGAACATTTAACTGTTGAATGTGTGACTCTAGTTTAGGTCATGCTATTAGCTACGGTCATGTCTATTATTAAGATATGGACTGTTCATTAGTAGTTATAAAAGTGTGATCTTATTCTGCATCCTTAATCCTAGCAAAAACCTAAACTCAACTTCTTCCTTACTATTCATAAACAGCTAACTAGTGCTATATTGAGCTAATAGTGTCAGTTAATTGTTTAACATTGTGAATCGTGACCTAAACTAAAGTGTTACCGTTAAAGGTTTTCCAGAAATATTAAAACAAAATTAAACAGAAACAAAGGTTTTAAGAGCAGGTATCCTTTACTCATTATTTTAATTGCAGGATAATGCACGTTCACTGTATCAGCCATTGCACAGAGGCTTTGTTAAAAATGTAAAATAAATAAATGAATAATGAAATGATGGTAAATGCATGTTTAGCACATCATTTAGAACATGATAAATATGCTTCACTTGAGAAGGCCTTTAGTAACCCACCTGTGCCATGTTGAGTATGATTATTGTAGATGGATGCATATTTCCACTGGCTGCGATTATAAAATAATAGAAGGTTTACTGATAAAACGCTGCTTGTGTTTGTTTGGAATATATATATATATATATTCTTTAGGGAAAGTTTTCTTTATTTTTCTTCTTCTGGAGTGTCTTATTGCTTCCATGGCAAAGCTTAATGTGTAGCATCATTATCTCAACTCCAGTCTTCACGCATTCTTCATTCAGAACGAACACCTCAAATATCTCTGATTCACTTCTGTTTGTCTGTCGGTTTTAAAGAGGATATTAATTCACATGTTTGTAATGTCATTACGTGTCGACCCAGACTGTGCCTCAGTGTAGTTTGAGAAATGTGCAGCGGAAATCAAATGACGTCTTACGTACGTTAGTTTTGGGCGGAGTTTAATTGTTGCTAAGTAAAAGTGAAAGAAACTAAGACCCCATTTCAGAAGATTCAACACTAGAAATGTCTTCACAAATTACGGTAAGTTTAATAAAACATTTCAAAGCTGTAATATCAGTACGGATATTACCAGTGAACAGATTGTCGAACTCCATCTTATTTTACTGCTTTATAAAATCTGCGTTTATTGATTTACTTAAGTTACTTCAATGAAATAACACTCAAATTAACAAAGTTATCACTGATATTATTATTTGAATTGATTTATTTTTTTTAATCGGATTATTTTCGTATCTATGTATTGACCTTATTCTTCAAGTGAGCTCGTTTTTGCGATTGTTTTAGAACTTCCGATTCACTTGCCTATGGGAGAAATGACTAGAAATAATTGAGGGTCAAGCTGTACTCGCTCTACAAACAAGTGTTTGCATGACTACAGACAAAATAGAATAATATAATAAGACAATATCAGTTTGCAACATCAAGAAGCAAAACGAGCTGTTTTTAACATCTAAAATGAATGGAAGTGAATGAGACCGGAAGTCTCGAGCTAAAAAGTATGAAATGGCTGCGCTCGCTCGTGCACAGGTGAAACGTTTTGGTGTTGGTTGCGTCAATCCCTGGTAATGTAAAACCATTGAAACCCAGCATATTTGTCTAAATAAACACGTAAACTATGATGGACGTTGTTGCTTTGATACATTTTCATGTATTATGAAAATTAAAACAACATTATAATGCTGAATAGACAAGTGAGGCCTTGTTCAGTAAACAAAGCCTCTACTTACAGGACGTATTTCCTGTGTTTTTAAAGGACACATTATTAGACTCCATACACCATAAATAGAGTGGTAAACAAGCCTTTTTTGTGGCAGTGTCACAAGATTTGGCTGAATGTTGCTGTCTACTATTTGTTTCCACACACAGGTCTAAGAAAATTGAGGAAGAGAAGATCTGCGTGTAAACGGAGTGTGTTTGAGGAGAAAGAGTCTCCAGTTGACCCTCAGAGAGCAGCATCTACAGTGTTCAGCTGTGTGTCTATGAAGTTCAACAACTCTGTGATCTTTGTATAAAGAAAACAGGACAAGAGCTCAGTCCTCGTGATAGTGAACTACAGATAAATGAGATGAAACCTCAGCCCTGGCCTCATGAAAGTGAACTATGGATGAATGAGACAAGACCTCAGCTCTGGCCTAATGGAAATGAACCACAGTTGAAGGACACAAGATCTCAGCTCTGGCCTAATGGAAATGATCTACAGTTGAAGGACACGAGACCTCAGTCCTGGCCTAATGGAAATGAACCACAGTTGAAGGACACGAGACCTCAGCTCTGGCCTAATGGAAATGAACCACAGTTGAAGGACACGAGATCTCAGCTCTGTCCTAATGGAAATGATCTACACTTGAAGGACACGAGACCTCAGCTCTGGCCTAATGGAAATGAACCACAGTTGAAGGACACGAGACCTCAGCTCTGGCCTAATGGAAATGATCTACACTTGAAGGACACGAGACCTCAGCTCTGGCCTAATGGAAATGAACCACAGTTGAAGGACACGAGACCTCAGTCCTGGCCTAATGGAAATTATCTACAGTTGAAGGACACAAGACCTCAGTTCTGGCCTAATGGAAATGGTCTACAGTTGAAGGACACGAGACCTCAGCTCTGGCCTAATGGAAATGATCTACAGTTGAAGGACACAAGATCTCAGCTCTGGCCTAATGGAAATGATCTACAGTTGAAGGACACAAGATCTCAGCTCTGGCCTAATGGAAATGATCTACAGTTGAAGGACACAAGACCTCAGCTCTGGTCTAATGAAAATGAACCACAGTTGAAGGACACAAGACCTCAGTTCTGGCCTAATGGAAATGAACTACAGTTGAAGGACATGAGACCTCAGCTCTGGCCTAATGATCATCGAGCTCCACTGCAGTACTTCAGGCCTGTTTTTCCAGCTCAGCTCATTGATCCAGTGGCTCAGTCATGGTCGTCTCAGTGGTCATTCACCCCGCAGGCTCCAGCTTGGCCTGCCAACCCACCAGCTCCACCACAGTATTCAGGGTCTCTGTCTGTGTCCAGACCCTTCACCCCTTCACATCCAGCAGGATTCTCCATCTCTCCACATTTATCCTCAATCACACCAGTTTCACCTCAGACGCTCCACTGGTCCTCCAGACCTACACACACTTCCTGGTCTGTTGGCAAGTGAGTATGACTTTAAGATCTGTAGATGGTTGTAAATGTGTGTGTTCAGAGCATTTCAGTGTGTGATGTTGATTTTGTTGATTTTCACTCAGTACTCTCAAGTTTTCCAATAATTAGTTTCAGCTCTGGGAATTAAAAAATTGATTTCTTTTAATGTTAGAGGTAGGGATGCTCATTTCGGTTAATTTTCCCAACCTCAACACCACTCATTAACCTAATATTAACCATTAACCGATCAGATTAATATTATATTATCATTTAGTTAAATAAAAATTGAATTGGCATGTCTATTTTGTGTTTGACACATTAAATATTGCATTTAAAATATTGATTTATTTTAACGTGAACAACAGAACACATTCAGAAACACACACCTGCAGTGTCTCCAATGGCACAGAAAAATAATTGAATAAAAAGAATGAAATAAATAGGCCTGCTCTGAATATTTCTCAACTAAATGACAAGTCTGAGATTACAAAGCGAAACACTGACTGAATCCTTTTGAAGAACTGACATGGGCTGTTTTTTTCCCAATTATAGTTTTTTGGCCAAATAAAAAAGCAGGCTAAAGGCCTTCAAGAAATCAATCTCTCCACACAAAAAAACGCATTTAATTAATGCTCTACTGTAATTTTATATCACAAATCTCTGTCAACATTATTTATTTTTTTTTTATTGAGCATATATATATTATACAATTTCAATCAACAATATAAAAAAGGCTCAAATATTTTTGTGTGAATATACATACAAAACAAAGCAGAAAAGACAAACAATGTGGAAGTAGAATACAATTTTGTAGCAAGATGTACAATAAGAGTTTATATGTAAAAAATGGAAGAAAATACGTTTTTATACAGATACTGATTGTAAGAAGTCTATGAAGGGTTGCCAAGTATTATAAAAACCTGAGAGATTGTCCTTCAATAGACATCTAATTCTTTCTAAATGTAAAGTATTGGAGAGATCTCGAAGCCACATTTTGTCAGTAGGTATCGTTGGTCCTTTCTATGACATCAAAAGCAATTTTTTTGCAGTAATAAGAGAGTAGGAAATGAACCGCTGTTGGGCTGAAGTAAATTTTCTAAATAACTCTGATGTGCCAAGAATGATCAACAATGGTTCAGGTAACAGTGTAGTCTTAAAAATTCTTGACAATATATTAAATACATCAGACCAGTAGTTTGTGACCTTCGGGCAAGAAAGAAAAGCATGGAAAAGTGTTGCATTAGGGGATTGACATTTATCACAGTTAGATAAAGCGTTTGGGAATCTGTCAACATTTTGTACAAGTCCTTATTTTAATGATTATGACATGAGAATCTGATTTAACCTCAGCGCTGTGCTTTCATTTTCTCCGTCTCACTCGCGGTTTTATGTTAGTTTTACATTTTCCTTTTTTATTTTTTTTTATTTAAAATTGTAGTAAACTTTCTTTACCCAACACTGCCAAATCAACTTTACTTATTGTTCAGAATTATACGTTTTAGATGTTGATTCGTTTTGTTTATCACCACTACGTTTTTTGTCGTATCATTAAATGAAATCATTAATGTACATTTCTGTGGGGAATTTGGGACACAGGTGTCAATACAGACAGTGCTACATTCAAGCAATGTTGTTTTTTAAGACTGAGTAAAATTCAACGTGTTGTATGGATTTTGTAATTTCGTGTGTCAGTTCATCTCTCCCTATAAAAACTAATATTTCTTTATAATAATAATAATCCTCCCTGTTATTAAGAAAAAAGCTTGTATCTGTCTAATTGATGTCTTTTACCTGCACTGCTGTGAACTATTTGACTTTTAATGAAGTATTCATGTTTTAAGAAGTTAATTATTTATTTTTTAAGTGTTAAAAATATTTAAAAGAGTGTTTCCACACACAGGTCTGAGATAACAAAGGAAAAGAAAATGAGCTCTCCATGTGAAAGTAGTGTGTTTAAGGAGAAAGAGTCTCTAGTTGATCCTCAGAGAGCAGCATCTCCAGTGTTCAGCTGTGTGTCTATGAGGAGCAACAACTCAATGCTTCTGCCTCCTAATCTCAGTGATGGATCTGCTGTGAGCTCTGGGTGAGTATCATGAAATTGGAAACTTTTTTTTATTAATTTGAGCTCATGGTCATCAGTGTTTCTTTAGCACTTGACTCTTGACTTTCTTCAGCTGCAGTAGTGTTTTACAATGAGAACTTGTGTGTTGTTACAGAAGTAGACTGAAGCTGACAGCTGTTGACCATCAGAGAGCAGCATCTCCAGTGTTCAGCTGTGTGTCTATGAAGAGCAACCACTCAATGCATCTGCCTCCTGAATTCAGTGATGGATCTGCTGTGAGATCTGAGTCTGGGTGAGTATCATTCACTGTGTGCTGTGGGTGGGAAATATTGTGGTAAATCATTAACAGACGTGGCTTTCTCTGAATTGTGGACGTTAGTAAATGACCTATTATCTATCATAACTAGACAACTGATGTGATTTACAGGTCTGAGGTCAGTGCTGTGTCAAGTCACTGTTTAAAATAGTTTGAAAGTATGCTTAGAGGATGAATAAAAAACATATGTACATTTAAGAATTCTCTAGAGCAATGATATTATTGTAAAGTGGGTTTATAACGAACTCCTCCATTCAGCCGTATTGATCAAACACACTAAGCCTTAAAAATGATTAAAGATAGTGAAAATGAAACTTCAGTTATTTAGTGCCTCAAATTGTGTCAGAGCAGTGTGAGTTTTATTGTTAAGCCTGTTTCACACCGCAAGCGTCAGCAGCGCGTCAGCAGTGCGTGTTTTTTCGGCGTCCATGTTAACAGATTAGAGCTTTCATACCGCACGCTGCAGCAGCGCGTCAGTGGGAGGCGTGAGCGTCGCTGAAGCAGCAGTGCTGCGATAGTTTCAGCGCTGGGTCTATTTTTGCAGCGCTGCTCATGCTCAATTAAAGTGACAATGCATTGATAATGACCAAAACACATTGAATGACAGTAAAAAGTAACAATTTTACCCAATAAATGCGGTAATAATATCCACTGATTTATATATATATAGTCAATCAAATGAACTTAAATGATTAAAAACTGCAACATACATTTATTTAGGCCCGAAATATTTATTTACGGGAGTTGTAGTCCATAGCGAAGTGTATTGTGGGTAGTGTAGTTCCACACGCATGCTGGATGATGTGAGCTCGCTGTGTGCTGTGCAGCTGAAGCAGAGGAAGAAAGCTTTATTCGCCTTTGTTTTATGTTCACTCAAGTTATTCCACCCGGGAACTGTTTGCACTGTGAACCGGACAACACGAAAATAAGTAAAAGAAGGGCATGCATTGATTACTTTTGTCCGTCTTATCCTTTGCACGAGCTGTTACTCTGCCGCTGGACATTACTGAAGCGGAGAAAGTAACACTAGTTTGATCATGTGTAAATATCATTATAACTATATTGTTTAAATATTATTATAACTAGGCCTACAACAACCTGACAATCAAAAACCAAATGACATGATATCACAGGCGATTGTCTTCGGAGTGCACCAGACATGAATGACACTCCTCATGGAGCTTGAGAAGCAGACAGTACTGTATGATCTATATCATTTGTAAAATAAAGACTTGCAGGTTAAAGAAACAGCATAGGAGGAGGTTGCCACGAGCCTTGGTGCAGATGAAAAGTTTTTATAAAAGTGTATTTGTATATATAGACAGATGTGTAACTAGATAGAATAGACAGAGATAGATTGATCTCTGCAGCAGCTGCCGAAGAGCTTCGCGCTGCAGACGCAGCTGGTGTGAAAGGCAAACGCCCGCGTGATGCTTCTGCTCTCCATACGCGCTGCGCACGCTCTGCTCACGCACTGCTTTTGCTTGCGGTGTGAAACAGGCGTTATGCTGAACATAAAACACACTTGGCTGATCCGTTCACAAGCTTTTTTCACTCACTTTATTGTAGAAAATGACTGACTGAGCTATTAGCTTCTTAATTTGAGCTTTTTTCATTTCATCATAAAGAAACGTGTCCTTTTAAAGAAAGTAATTCATAAATCCTCTTTCTCCCTGCAACTGTACTGCTAAAAAGTAATTACTACTATAAATAATGTGTTAATCAGTGTTTAAATAAAGGAGCAGACAGATCATCTTTAGGGAAGCAGTCTGAAATGTTTCTGTCTTTTTCTCAGTATCGTCAGCAGAAGCAGAAAGAGAGCAGCGTCTCCACTGTCCAGCTGTGTGTCCATGAAAAGACCTATGAATAATCCACCCCTGCTCACTAATGACACGTTGACCTTTGACCCTGTGTGAGTATGACAAAATTAATGATTTGTAATCTATTCATTTTCTTTTCAGCTTAGTCCCTTTATTAATCAGGGGTCACCACAGCAGAATGAACCGCCAACTTATCCAGCATATGATTTAGGCAGCGAATGTCCTTCCAGCTGCAACCCATCACTGGGAAACACTACGGACAAATTAGCTTACCCAATTCACCTATATCGCATGTCTTCGGACTTTATGGGGGAAACCCACGCGAAAACGGTGAGAAAATGCTAACTCCACACAGAAACGCCAACTGACCCAGCCGAGGCTCGAACCAGCGACCTTTTTGCAAACATGCTACCTACTGCGCCACCGTGCAGCCATTTGTTATCTAATTTTATGTAATTAAATGTAATTTTAATGTTCAAACTTATAAAAGTTCCCAGTGGAGCGCTAAAACTTACTGAAGCACTGCATGACATGATCGTGTCATTAGCGTGTTAGCAACAACAATAGGGGTGTCGAAATTAATAGTTTCTTTGGATTACCACGAATCGGTATCAGTATCGTGATTCCACAAATCTGTATCAGTTCCGTAAGAGACCATAGCTGGTTATTGCGTACCGAAGTCATTTATCTCACATGCACTATGTCACAGTAGAATACTTGTATACTAGAAGTTACAGCAGAAGCCCCTATTGTACTGCTGTGGAGAAAATGAAAGTAAACTCCATTTCTCTCTCTCTCTCTCTCTCTCTCTCTCTCTCTCTCTCTCTCTCACTATGGCCCATTTGACCTGCTGACATGACGTTTCATCTCCTCTCAACTGTTACAGCGATACTTGCAGATCCAGATACAAGCGTGTCAGCGGAGTGAGTTTTCTCCACCGTGTCTATCATTGATCAGCTGTGATCGCTGCTGCCGTTTATCAGTGTCACTCATCGGTGAACAGCACCAGAGCGTTAGAGCCAATCACAGCCCTTCTGTTGAGCGCGTGACCAATCATAGGCGTATAACAACTCGCTCGACAATGCTCAGAAAGCAAGTAAGATAATATTTACGTTTGTTTATTTGCTTTAAATGCTCGTGTTGTTCTGTGCAGGTACTTGAGCTGTGTTTGATGCATTCAAAATGAGTGTTTTCTTTGAGCAGGTAAAAGGCACAGTTCATATATCTGACTGTTTATATTGAAGAACAACAACGATTACAAATACATATAAATGTATTTAAAATTCTACATTTTAATATAAGAATTGCTGTGCTGTGAAGTAAAATATCAAACTGTGTATGGAAAGCATCGCCAATGCACCGAGATGCACCGAGATATCGAATTGAACCAAATCAATGACATGATAATCGTAACCGAACCGTGAGACCAGTGTAGATTCACACCTCTAAACAACAAACTTTAGATCCGTCACAAATATATACGTATATGTATGGATGTTGGCGATGCAGTGGCGCAGTAGGTAGTGCTGTTGTCTCACAGCAAGAAGGTTGCTGGTTCGAGCCTCGGATGGGTCAGTTGGCGTTTCTGTGTGGAGTTTGCATGTTCTCCCTGCATTTGCGTGGGTTTCCTCTGGGTGCTCCGGTTTCCCCCACAGTCCAAAGACATGCGGTACAGGTGAATCAGGTAGGCTAAATTGTCCGTAGTGTATGAGTGTGAATGAGTGTGTATGAATATTTCCCAGACATGGGTTGCAGCTGGAAGGGCATCCGCTGCGTAAAACATGTGCTGGATAAGTTGGCAATTCATTCCAGCTGTGGCGAACCCAGATTAATAAAGGGACTAAGCCAAAAGAAATGTGTATATATATATATATATATATATATATATATATATGTATGTGTATGTGTGTATTTATATGTGTGTGTGTGTGTGTATTTGTACATGTGTGTGTGTTCAGTAGTGAGAGAGCTGAGCTTCAGACCTGCACATTCTTCTCCAGTCAGAGTCACTTCAGTCTTCATGATGATCTTCAGAGAGTCAAAGAGCAGCACAAAACCATCATGAAGATCAAGTACGAGAGCTTATTTGAGGGAGTGAAACTCCAGCAGAATCAAACCCTCCTGAACAGCATTTACACACAGCTGTACATCATAGAGGGAGAGAGTGAAGGAGTGAATGAAGAACATGAGGTGCTGCAGATGGAGAAGAGATACAAGACTCTCCAAGACACTCCAATCAACTGCAATGACATCTTTAACCCTTCAGCTGAAGCAGGAGATGAGGAGAAGAGCAGAGAGGAGAAAGAGCAGATCAAGACTGTTCTCACTAAAGGCATCGCTGGAATTGGAAAAACCGTCTCTGTGCAGAAGTTCATTCTGGACTGGGCCGAGGGAAAAGCCAATCAGGATGTAGATTTCATTTTTGTGTTTCCATTCAGAGAGCTGAACTTGATTAAAGATCATCAGTACAGTCTTCACACACTTCTGCTGGACTTTCATCCTGAACTTCAGCATCTGGACTCACAGATTTATGAGGAGTGTAAAGTTGTGTTCATCTTTGATGGTCTGGATGAAAGCAGAATCACACTGATGTTTTCAGCCTGTCAGAAAGTTTCTGATGTGACTGAAGCTTCATCAGTGAGTGTGTTGATGTCCAACCTCATGAAAGGAGATCTGCTTCCCTCTGCTCTCATCTGGATCACCAGCAGACCAGCAGCAGCCAATCAGATCCCCTCAAAACACATCAGCCTCGTGACGGAGATTCAGGGCTTCAATGACCCTCAGAAGGAGGAATATTTCAGGAAGAGAATCAGAGATGAAGATCAAGCCAGCAGAATCATCTCCCACATCAGAAGAGCAAGAAGCCTCCACATCATGTGCCACATACCCGTCTTCTGCTGGATCTCAGCCACTGTGCTTCAGAGCATCCTGAAACAAGATCTGAGTGCAGAAATCCCTCAAACTCTGACTGAGATGTACATCCACTTCCTCCTCATTCAGACACACATGAGGAAGCAGAAGTATGAAGAGAGAGATCCAGAGAAACTCCTGCAGTCCAACAGAGACGTGATTGTGAAACTTGCTGAACTGGCTTTCAATCAGCTGATGAAGGGCAACGTGATGTTCTACGAGGAGGACCTGATTGAGAGCGGGATAGACGTCGCTGACGCCTCAGTGTATTCTGGGATCTGCACTGAGATCTTCAGAGAGGAATCTGTGATTTATCAGAGGAAGGTTTACAGCTTTGTTCATCTGAGCTTTCAGGAGTGTTTTGCAGCACTGTATGTGTTTTACTGCTATTTACACAACAACACTGAGGTGATGAAGATGTTCCTCACAGAAAAACACAGAACTCAGAGTGAGAAAGTTCCTCTGGATGTGCTTCTGAAAGGAGCGATGAATAAAGCCTTGGAGAGTAAAACTGGACACCTGGATCTGTTCCTGCGATTTCTTCATGGCGTCTCACTGGAGTCCAATCAGAGACTCTTACAGGATCTGCTGAAATACACAGAGAACGACCCAGAGAGCATCAAGAAAATAATCCACAACCTCAAACGAGGGCAAAAAAACAACATCAGTCCTGAAAGATGGATGAATCTCTCACACTGCTTGATTGAGATGAAGGATAATTCTCTTGTTGAAGAAATGCAGGAATTTTTAAACTCTAAAACAAACAACAAAAGTCTGACTCTTGCTCAGTGCTCAACTCTGGCAAACATGCTCCTGATGTTAAACGAAGTGCTGGATGAGTTAGACCTTCAAAAGTACAAGTTTAAATGTAAAGAGGGCAGAAGGAGGCTGGTGCCCGCTGTGAGGAACTGCAGAAAAGCTCTGTAAGTGTGATAACACTAATTTTATGCTGATTTATAACCATAGATTACTCCAATCACTGTTAATATATATGGTTTATATTTTGTAAACATTGCTAATAACTAATAGTATATATACTTTAATAATCTGGGGTCCGCACAGCGGAATGAACCGCCAACTTATCCAACATGTTTTTACGCAGCGAATGCCCCTTCAGCCACAAACCAACACTGGGAATATACTGTATATATATATGTTTATGTTTAATTACTAGGTATTTCTGTTAAAAAGACTGGAGTGTAAATAATTAATCTTCTTGATCTGGTGGAGACATCAGCTCACAATCATGCCTTTTAATCAGATGCTTTTTTTTTCAGATTGGCAAGCTGTAATTTCACTGATCAGTGCTGTGAAGTTCTGTCTTCAGCTCTACAATCATCAAACTCCCCCCTGAGAGAGCTGGACCTGAGTAACAATAAACTGCAGGTTTCAGGAGTGAAGCTGATCTGTGCTGGACTGAAGAGTGTAAACTGTCGACTCAACACACTGAGGTTTGACCACCTTTACTCTAAATGTAATGCATGGCCTTTTGTGGTAAAATGTAATCTGGAAAGTTGTGCTGGATGCCTTTATTTAATACCCTAATTAAATAAAGAAACCATGATCCTCTCTTCACTATATTGCTTAGTTAGTTTTGTTTAGGACCGTCTTTTGTAATGTCGTTCAAGGAATATTAGATTCATACTTTACCATAAGGAATCTTGATGGGTTTTGCAAATGAAGCCAATGTCCACTTCAGAATAAAAATTAACAAAATACACTTTTATTAATAAAGTTAATTCAGTGAAAAAGTAGAATAAAACAAATACAAGAACAAAACAAAATCCTTTACTTCATCCTCTGCTGAGAATAAAGGGCCTATAAAGCGTGCTGCTGGTCTGTCTGTCCCAAGCCCTTCAGTACAGGTGTGCTTTAGATGTTTTAGGTTATCAATGTTTGATATGCTTGAGCATATCTCAAACATGTTAATACAGAGAAGAAATCCCCTTTGGTTTTCTAGAGCTGAGTGATTACTCTCTAGGGTGATACACTTGATTAATAAACATAGCAAAGCATTTCTTCTATTACATCAGCATTTGGGCAGTCTTCTAGGGGGCTTGTCCTCCGAGGCCATAGCTTCTAGCTGGCAAAGAATATCTTCCTCTGAAGATAACACTCCCAGACTTCTTCCAGCGTTCAGTTGTAATAGTTGGTTAGAAGTGTCATCTGGACCATTTCTTCCTTTATTGTCAGCAGAAAACTGACCCACTTCAGTTTGCCATCCTTGACCTCTTTGAGTTCTTTGTAGAAGACATCTTTGGTGCTTCTTAAAGGGCACCTATGGTAAAAAATCTACTTTTCAAGCTGTTTGGACAGACATAGGTGCATGTATGGTGTATAGACCGTCATATTGGGGTGATATAAACACACCAGTGCTTTTTTTTCAATTTAACAACATAAAAACGGTGGACCAATTGGAGCGGTTTTCAAACCGACCGCAACTTTACGTAGGAGAGCGGTCCCCCCGCCCACCAATATTGATTGACAGGCGCGTCATCATATCCTCAGTTTGTTGATTCACGTCCGCTGCTTAACTAGCATGCGTTTTAGAATTCTAAACATAGGTTTCTATCAGGGTACACTCAAGTCGACGCCTGGGCACCGCGGACCGCTGCAGAAACCTATGTTTAGAATTCAAAAATGCGTGGCGCGACGATTCGGGACACTTCATGTTTCTGCCGCGCTACAGAGAGTGTCTGGTGTCGCAGCTTCGAGCGGCGCATCCGGTGCCTCAGTCAAAGTTAATTCAGTGTGTGTGGTTATTAGTTTCTGTGTAAAAGCTCGATACTTGAAACTAGCACACAGTTGGCTGTAAAACTGTACAAAGACACAAATGATTTTGTACTCTCTGCTTGGTCTGTGTCTGAGTCGTACATGTACGACTGAATGCTGAACCTCTCACTCCAGCTCGTTCTCGCAGTCTGCCTGTCAGACTCTGTTGCAAACGCAGAGCGGGTGAGCTCATGGCCCCGCCCCTTGTTACGTTGGCGGGAAGCCGAAACTAATCTACATGTGAAGCAACACACCCATAAATCAGCGAGCTGTGGACACGCCCCCAACATGACACTTTTTAACACATTATAATAAAAAAATCTGAATTGTGTTTTGAACTGAACCTAAACTGGCACACTCAGAAGGACCATAATATTATTATTAAATCATAAAAAAGAGGTAAACTATGTTCCCTTTAAGGCCCGTGCACAGCGAGATGCTTTTTGCTCGCGTTTTCCATCGACGTTTAATGCCTCGTGACTAAATAAAGGGCGTCAATAGGTGCGTTCGACATGAAGCACAGCTGCAGCCGGTGATCAACGAGATTAGCCGAGCACAGGCGGGGGCGGAGTTGAAAACGGAGCCGTCAAGCCGGACAGCTGGACACTTTGGGGCTCAAAGTTGCTGCAGTCATGATGACCGATCACACTGCGTCATCATCAGTTTTTTATTTATAACAACAAAAGATTGACAGTAAAAATAAAATAGAATACAGTCTCCACAAACTATAGTTCATTTATAAACAATAAGGGAATTATGAATTTAATATTTAACAAACGCATGAGAGAAATAAGGGGAAACGAGAGGGAAATATAAACATAAAAATGAAAAGGCCTATTAAACACAAAGCAATAAGCACAAATTCTAGGAGTTTAAACATCACTCTTTAGGCTAATACTTCTTGTTTGAATATGCTAAAAAGGGGTTTACATTTATTTACATTTATAGATATAAAACTTTCCTAAATATATTTATGTAAAACCCAAAACAAGGTGTTTTGATTAAGTCTTAAACTATGATTAAGATTATTTTTGATAATGAAAGCATTTTTAAAGAAGCACTTTAATCCAAAAAGATTATATATATATATGTATTTATTTAATTATTTATTTATTTATTTTTAAATCAGGTGCTACAAACTATATCTATTACAACTCCAGTGAACCAAAAGGATCCTAGGCAGACCCAATTGTCAGGGGGGGCCCGATTTCTCATGACACCGCAGCAGGCGTTCTTCAGATGCTGCACCGGCTGAATCACTCGTCTGATCGCGGTACTTTGATGCCACATGTTGCAATCACATTGCGTCCGCACAGCGTCAATCCGGACAACATTTCTAACCAGCATGCACTGCTTTAAGACAGATTTCGATCGATCTGCGCAGCGCTGCATGAAGTCGAACACACCTAATGTGATCATGCACACCAACGCGCAAAACGGCAGGCGCAAAAGGGTTATTTTTAAAGAAACGCCTCTTCTAAACCTTCTCCTCCAATCAGATTGGCACTTTTGTTCACATGCACGGAGATGCTGAAGTTACAGTAAACAGCGCCACCTGCTGTTTGAAAGATCGGCTGACCTGAATTCAGCTGCTTATAAATTGTAACTTAAACTATTTTCTACTATAAGATATTACGCTATGATTAAATACATTATTATATAAAATATTAATCATACTAGATTTTGATTTAATGCATTAATTCTGTTTTATTTTTATTAATTGTATTTGTAAATAGATATTGTTCAGTTTTTTAATAATATATCACCGTTTCCTGTGTATTATCTTCATATACTTCATATATTATCTGCATATATAATAAATTTCTTCACATACAATAGTTTATAGTACTCTGAGTAACTTTCTCTCAACAGACTTTATTTTTGTGTACTTTTTCATGAGGTCTACAAGTCATCGAGCTGTAAACAATGCAGGGAAAAATAGTGAAAATAATAATTGGATTATTGATAATGTTTTTACGTAGAAAATAACATCAAATAAAATAAATTCTTTACATTTTGGTTGAGGAGATTTTTCATTTCAGCAAAAAACTGTGGAAATATCTGCAGTCTTTGGTGCACTGCATTAGTGATGGCAGAGACCACCCTTTTTGAATTGTAATATCTATATGGGGGAATAAATGCTCAAGTCACAAGCAAATCATTATTAATTTAAGCTAAGAGAGCTCATATTGTAAATTCTATGCAGATTAACTGATATTTTGATTTCCAAAAAATTTAATTGTAATCATTACAGAACTTATTAATAATTGATAAACTGTTTGGTAGCACTTTAGGATGGAGAATACAGTAATATCTGTAGACCTACATGTCACTAAAATATCTTTCAAATAATAATTGTGTTATATATTAAACATTTTATTTGAACATTTTTACTTTAACGTTTTTATTTTGCCAGAAAACATTGCTAGAAAATTGTCCCAGAATGGTACAAAAACAGCGAAAATAAGAGCAAGCTGTAAATATCATAAAATAAATCTTTTGGCTGTAATTTTGATCAAATTAAACACTGAAATAATTGTTTGTTAGTGTAATATTTTACACCACATTGATTTATGCCACAAAACCTGGTAATTTTCAGGAATCGCTTTAATAATCAACAACCTTCCTGGCGTGTCTGATGTTGCTACTTGCTAGAAATAGAGTGGAGGAACTATGACGTCAATGTGTATGCAAAAACCCAGAAGCGAGTTAGCATTTTAGCAGTTCTGGTTCCCTCGTCCCAAAGTCAATGGGTTTTTTCAATGGGATTTCAGTTAAATCACTTAAATAAGGTTCGTGGCCAACAGAAACTCAATATAATTTCACATTTTATTCTACGACATAAAACACATCAGGTACATCACACTCTTGAGTTTTTAAATCGCTTACGCTTCTTTAAAGACGGTTGCTATCAAGTTGCTAAATGGGACTACAGGCGGTGTCGGAGCCATTATACGTCATCGTGCTGAACTGGTCTGGAGCGCAGCTCGCTTGTGTTTTGGGCATTTGGATTTCTCTGTGATTTAAGTATTTTCATGAATAGTATATTATAGTTTGTAGTATTTTTCTAATTGGGAATTCATATTGTGTGTAGATAATGCCTTCACTTGTAAAGACTGTCAAGACAGATTAATTTGTTGATCGTTTATTTTAATTAAAGATACGGGGATACAGCTTACCAGTGCAGCCTGTCTCTTTCCTGCTCTCAGTAATGCAAACGTGTCAATAAATGTGTGAAAATACCTACATATTAACTCATTTTATCGTGATCAAGTTATATTTCATCTGTTTTTTTCTTCATCTGAACACATTTAACTCTGTCATAACTGCAATATTTACACTCCTCCTTAATGTATAGCAGATGTGACTGTATGGGCTGCTTTTCGCTGTACTTCGTGACATAAAAAAAATACTGAATGTTGTTCTGTGTCCATGATGGAACTTGCAGGCATTTGATAGACCTCTGCTCCTCGCGTGAGATATATCCTGCTGCAGAACCGCAGAACCACACACGTTTCAGGCACACACAATCTAGCACACACAATTTAGGCAAACCATATATGGGAACTAACTAACTCCTTAGCATTATCGCCACCTATCGAATTTCACAAATACGGTTTCCCATTTCAGTCATTATTATTATATCGTAACGATCATTTTAACATCTCTGCAGTTTCTGAACTCAAATTATGTAAATAAAAATAATTGGTTAAAGACACTTATGACTTTATTCACGTGTCCACATACACAAAGAAAACATAATAGACCGTCTAATTGTAGGATTAAGTGTAATACACTAATTTTAGGATCTTAATTTTATCATACTTGGTTAAAATCACTTTGTTGTAAAATATAAAAAGTGAACAATAAAACATTGAAATGAATTACTATAGTTAATCATTTAAACAATATATAATATAGTTATAAACTGATTATCTTAACTGATTATCTCATTATAAACTACTATATTTTACTAAACTGTCACATCTGTTAGTTATATATATATATTTACTTGTTACTATTATTTTTAAATTAATTATTAATAGTTAATTTGTTTCTATTGCTAAATTTTGGTTTAAAAACAATATAATGCTTACTATAAATTACTACAGTATTTTATGTGGGAAATCATTAATGGAAAAGTTATTAGAAAATTAAGCAAATACACACTATTACATCGCTTGAGTAAAATATTAATATAGTGTTGTTCATTTATTACATATAAAGATTTTTATTACATATAAAGATGTATTATTGCCTATATTAACTTGCTATTATTTCCTTCATTATAAATGTATCCATTATATAAATTAAACCTGTCCAATTTAGATCTTTCAGCAAGGCCAGCAAACGAGTATCTGCTATATTGACTCTGTCCGACAGTAATGATTGATCATCCATGATGACTGATAGAAAACTGTTAAGTCTATTATAATTGAATGGCGATCGGAAACAACGTTCGTCCCGTCTCGATTGTAATATTTGTGAAATAAAGTGAACACTGTTGTTTATCGTGTACAATATTTATTAACCACATATATCAAAATATATTGATGACGATGTCCAAGAAGATGTTAATAACATTAATATCTGTCGTAACCATATATGGTTTGCCTAGATTGTGTGTGCCAGATTGTGTGTGCCTAGAACGTGTGTGGTTCTGCGGGCCTGCAGCTGGATATTATTGTGCCTCGCACTGTCGTCTGTTACGGTAAGCAGGCTGTGTGCATGCGAGCGATACACTAAATTAAATGTGTCTTATGATAATACTATGTAGGCACATTTATACATACAGTTTTAAAACGTTTACAACAACCGTAAAACAAAACAGCTGTATTTCTAACATATAAACGATCCAAAAGGCACGTAGGTCGTGTGTATTTGCGTATTTATTTGTTTATAATATATAGCGTGGATTATAATATAATAAACAGAGAGATTAACTCTGTCATGGACATTATTTCTATAAATAAGCTAGAAAAGTTGTCCGTAGCAGGGTGGTGCTGACGTCACAGGAGAGCGCCCCGAAAGCACAGTAGTTCCTTTGTAGCCTAATGTTAGCTTTTCAGTTCTTGCGTTTGCATTTAAGATCCAAAAGTGCTCAAAGTTGTATTTTCGTGTGAGGATTATCCTGCTGGACAAAACGTGTAAGTGTAATGAACTGTGTTTGAACACAGAGCTTATTATTTGCAATCATCGAAAAGCCTATGGGAAAATCCTATGGGGATTTTATTGAAAGAACCAGTTTTATGCTAGCAGCCGATTAGCCTTCAAGGTGACGTGATAGTTCCCCCACTCTATTGCTTGTCTGAGCGTGCAGTTGGGTCTCCGTACCTGCCGCTTCACCCAACCAAACAGCAGGTGGCACTGTCTGAAAAAACGATAGGTCTGAAAGTGCAGGTCTGAGCGTGCGGTTGGGTCTACGGGCCTGCAGCTTCACCTTACTAGAAGATGTCCAGAGGCGATATGAACGTGGAGCTGCTTATTGCTCTGTGAACAATAATCATTTCTTTATCCTTAGAGCTGGAGCTGCTACTTGAACCATCCATGGTTGTTCGAGTCACCAGTAACAAAGCACTTTGCCAGTAACTTAAACAACAAGCGTGTGAACTTCCTGTCTTCCTCTTTTTCTGTGTTTACAAGCGGGTGTCAGAAGCTTAAAATTGTGTAGCGCCATCTAATGTCAAGGAGAGATTTTGCATACTCTTCTGCTTGATGCCAATTGGGCGGTTTTGAATATATTTCTGCGGGTAAAAAATGACATAGGCGGGTAGTTAAAATTTGGGCAGTTTAGCAGCGTAACTCCCGCCCCCTGAAACGTAAGGACCCCCCACACTTAGTGTGCTTTTGTCAACCGTCACAACCGCATCCCCCCCCCACCCCCGGCCGCCCCACACACACACACACATACACACACTTACCCACTTACCGTGATTTCCAGATGACTGGGCGGGTCTTTTTGCATTTCGGCAGTTTTTGGAGAGTTTTTGGGCTGGAATCAGTCAGCTACATCTGGCAACATTGGACACCAGTGAAAATCACTTGGGTTTGAATCCAGAAAAATGTCTCGTAAAACACTGACGATAAACGCAAACGAAAAGGGTCCCGGTGTGTACAAGCTTTTACATTTCTTCCCATTTCTAATAGCTGTTTCAGCAATCATAAGAATAATAGCATATGTAGGTGATGATTTGTGTGTCCTACAATTATTGTCATTAAAACATCGACAAAGTACACCAGCACCCTGGCATTTAACCAGAGTCCTCTCTTTTTTCAGATTGTCACGCTGTAGTCTTACTGATCAGTGCTGTAAAGTTCTGTCTTCAGCTCTACAATCATCAAACTCCCCCCTGAGAGAGCTGGACCTGAGTAACAATAAGCTGAAGGTTTCAGGAGTGAAGCTGATCTGTGCTGGACTGAGTAGTCCAAACTGTCGACTCAACACACTGAGGTTTGACCACCTTTACTCTAAGATTTAGTAACCAGCATGGCCTTTTGTGGTAAAATGTAATCTGGTAAGGACACCAGAACCCTAGCATGTCATTTAACCAGAGTCCTCTCTTTTTTCAGATTGGCTGGCTGTAATCTCACTGATCAGCACTGTGAAGTCGTGTCTTCAGCTCTACAATCATCAAACTCCCCCCTGAGAGAGCTGGACCTGAGTAACAATAAGCTGCAGGATTCAGGAGTGAAGCTGATCTGTGCTGGACTGAGTAGTCCAAACTGTCGACTCAACACACTGAGGTTTGACCACCTTTACTCTAAGATTTAGTAACCAGCATGGCCTTTTGTGGTAAAATGTAATCTGGTAAGGACACCAGCACCCTAGCATGGCATTTAACCAGAGTCCTCTCTTTTTTTCAGATTGGCAGGCTGTAATCTCACTGATCAGCACTGTGAAGTTCTGTCTTCAGCTCTACAATCATCAAACTTCCCCCTGA
>NC_079437.1:58274458-58316958 GCF_903798145.1 Danio aesculapii | reverse complement strand
TGCCCGCGGGCGGTGCTGTGACTTAAATGTGCTCAAACTTTTTAATTCCGCCAAAATATGTATTAGATAAAGATATCAATAGGGGATGAACATAAATTTTAAAAGGCCTTGCGTTTATTTAACCCTTACAGATTTTGGCAAAGTCTTGTAGATGGTATTTTGGCTAAAAAGTATTAGGGTAATTAAAAAATCTTTTAAATAGATGAGTAAATAACTGATGTTCTCCACTGCTGAAAACTTCATATGCGATGAGAGGAGTCTGTTCTCACCTCTCAGAGCCTTCTGATCAGTTAAAGAAAAAATATTAATGCATAAAAAATACTACAAATTGTTTATTCAAAATAATCCAGGGCTAAGAATAAAAAGTTTCCATTTTTTCATAAAATAAGTTGATCAAGTTGTAATAAGTGTTTTAAGTTTACAGAAAACTAGAAAGCAATAATTGACTATTTTGACAGTGTTTTCTTAAATGCATATTCCACAAAATTGAGATTTTGCTGCTATGATAGAGATGACTGTGATTTTCAATCACAAACTGCTCTTTGCACATCAGCATTGTTACGTTGTTTGACAACGGAGCGCTTGTTTTTCATTGTTGCAATTTTAGAAACATGCTGTCATTTTTGATCCATTTTTTCATGATATATTTGTGATTGTTTTTTTTTTGTAATCTGTTGATTTATCGCAGAATCACTGATATCGTGATTGAATCAACAGTGCACGCAAAAAGTGCTACACCCACAAAGTAGGTTTTACATACTTAAATTAAGTATAACCTAGTTTATTTTATTAGTTTCATACAAAAAAAGTATGATTATGCTTTCTCCTTACTTAAAATATATCATTTTTTATGTAACAGTATATTTTGATTAAATTGAATGCAATTTATTTGAGTAGTTATTTGCAAATGGTTGTTGTGTACAATAAATGTGTTAAAATTGAGTTGACTCCAACAATTTATTAGAGCAGCTTTTGATGTGGCGTGCTTGTTCATCAAACGTAATTTTAATAATTCTGCATTATCCATTTTTCACTGGCGGGCACTTTGTTGGCTGATGCAACGTCTTTCTCGGTCGGCACTGTTCGCTGCAGGATCTCATTAGCACGGTAAGTTAAATTTTTTTTCTGAATGATTGATGATGTAAAGCCACATAATACCGGTGACTCTGCTAGGCAGGCGAGGTTCGTTTTGCAAATTGTACAGAAACATTAGTTAGCCCGCACCACATGGCTAGAACAGTGTTAAGCAGCGTGGTCATAAGCCACAGTATGTTCGCTCCAACGGATCTCATTAGCACGGTAAGTTTCAAATTAAACCGAACGATTGGTGATGTAAAGTCACGCACAACCGCGAACTTCGCTAGTAACATCAACTAATGTTAACCCGCACACATGGCAAGCTCAGATGGCTAAACAGTAACTGTTAGCGCGGTTATAATCAACGGTCGGTTCTCATGGTATGCGTCCGTACAAGATATCTTCGGTAACGTTAAGGTAAAAGGTATAAACAAAAAACGCTAATATTACTTAGTGCTAACTTATGCTACTTTGTTAACACAAACCAACAATTAAAAGGGATCGTATTAGTAGAATCGAATGCGAAAGTATCATTAACAGACATAGTTGCCATGACTAGATCACGGCCTAAGTTATGCCATGGAATGGTTCGTTAGCTAGCTCACCAGACCTGTTAGCTTGCTAACATCATCGCAACTTTTGCCACATTGAGGATGGATAACTTAGTAAATACAGATACGTAAGCAGTGTTGTGCAAGTTACTTCCAAACTGTAATACATTACAGATTACTTATTACTGTGATTTAAAAGTAATCCCTTACCTTACAATATTACTGTCTCAAAATTGTAATATGTTACATTACTCTTATATTACTTTTTAGTTACTTTCACCAAAATAACTACAGAATTAGAACTTAACATTCTAAAATGACTAAATGTACTGCAGAGAATTTTACATCCAGTAGAAAGCGATATGATGTAGCAGAATGATGGTGACCTATCCAGGCTACTAACAATATAGTATATATTTGGCAACGTGAAGGCTCAAGACAATGCAAGAAAGGATAAGAGCCAGAATCACAAATGATCAAAGTCTGTTGAAAGTAAGTGATTATCTGGCAATATCTGTGAATAGCTTGCCTATTTTCATATTAGACACAACAGGCCTATATGTAAACTCCAATGCCATGACGAGATGCATTTTTTTCTTAATCTTGCCATTATTCTATTCACTTTAAATTCAGGTTCACAACACAAAACTGTCATGCACAAAGTGAGCATGATGAACATAGCTTTCTCAATATAATGCTCGTGCACCGATTTCCCTTGTGGACAAAACTGCTTGTGAGCTCTCAAATATACGCTGCTCGCGTGCAAATTTTCTCATGCTCTCTCAAATATGCACTGCTCACGCACAAAATTTCTTGTGCACTCACAGTACACTACTCGCTCAGTGAGATTATATGCAGACTCACAATTTGTGTCTTGTGTTCCCTCTTCCTTTCATGCTTTTTGATATAATTTATATTTGTACACTATTTATTAACAATAACCAAAATACTAAAATAGACTTGCATATAAAATTTTTAATCTAATCCACTATAACCTTTTTTGTTGTTTGTTATATGATGAAATATTTCCAATTTCAAACACTTAAGACACAGAGAAAAGAAGTTGAATGCAAAGAATACATTTTTAAAAAACATTTATTAAACATCCAAAAGGTGCACCATACTAATCAAATAAAACAACATTTAAACAAAAATATAACGAATGCAAGCAGAAATGTAACTGATAAAAATAGGGGAAAAGTTGATGAGGTATTATAGCCTACTGAACTATTCACTCCTCAAATAAATCTCACTATCAATCCCATTTTATCATGGCAATTAAAATAAATTGAACACGTCTCTGTTGTCTTCCACATTGCTGATGAGATTGTGGAGGACATTTTGCCTGTCATGAACAGTGTTTTGAACAGTTCTACAGTAAAGTACTTCAATTAATCAGTTGTGCTAATACTAGTTGCTATGGTAACACAAGCGTAATATAAACAAATTACCCAGTGCTGTATTTTTTTTTTACAATATAGGGTATACTATACTACAATTCACCACACTTTACTGTAGTAAAACTACACTTTGTATTTCATTTTATCAGTTCACTATTCTTAATACTACAGTATGCTAAAGCATTCATTAACAAATTGTAAATAATACTAGCCTAAAACATAGGCAGTATATCTAACACTCAAAAACACAAGTATTTATTATAGAATTTATCATAACCTTTTAGTGTTTCGTGTATTGCTAATAAATACTGTAGCAATATATAAACCATATCAACATTCTTGGGATAACCAATTGAACAGGAGGATCTCTGGAGAGCAAAAGCACGAAAAGAAGAGGAAACATGAGGCACAAAATGTGAGTCTGCATCATCTGACGGAGCCAGAGCGGATCATTCACACGTGAGCAGCCGTGTTTTGAATGCATGCGACTGCGAAAAAAAAAATTCCGGTCGAGTTGTCCACGAACAGAGAATTACATGAATGCGCTCTTGTAAAACTGCGCTTACGACTGTTGTCAGTGAAATAACGCCATATGCACATACGTCCATCTCGCGAATGTACTGTCTTCTGCTCATCTATTTTGCCGCTCTTCCGCTGCACGTCAGGGCTTGACCTTACTGTGAACCGGGCTGAGCCAATAGCCTCGGACCTCGAGCTCAGAGGCTGAAATCATTCCGCGTTCAAAGTAAAAAAGTTCCAATAGCCAGAGGGATATTAATGACAACACGCGCATATATTCACTAACCACGAACAGAAAATAGAACTTACTTGCGGTATTTTTTATTTGGTAATGTCTTGCGGGCAAAAAGTTTGTTGTAACGCACGCGTTACTGAACATGTACCGAGTAAAATATTACTGAAAATGTATAAGTAATGCCTTACACTACTGCGTTACAGGAAAATGTAATACATTACTGTAATACATTACTTTTGTAACGCATTACTCCCAACACTGTACGTAAGTTATGTTATAATGAGTTCAATGTGCTTTTATATCAAAGATCATGTTAGTATACCGTTGCATTACTTCAGTTAATTGAACCGATTTCTCGATTTCATTTCAATTCTGCACGGTAAATAAATTAGAGATTTTTGGTTAAAATCATTTAAAACAATTTCTACGTTATTACTGCATTAACCCCATTATTTGCCTGTAATGTTTACAGAAACATTTTTACTTTATTCTAACATGCATTTTCTTGGTCTTTAGAGACTCAAGTGCATTACCTGGGGTCTACAATCTTCACAAACAGGTAAGACAAACTTTAGAATAGATACAATTACAGCTGTAACTATTTCCAGGTAAGTAAAACATAATATGAAATATTGCAAGGAAGAGTCTGGGCTCTATAGATTTACATTTAATTTTTTATGGTGTTTTTATGGTGTACCAATCACCAAAAGAAGGCAGATGTCAGCTGCTGTCTGTGTCCTGCCCACAACAAAGTAAAAAAAATAGATAAATAAATAAAAAAGAACCAAATAGTTTCTTATTATCAATCTTTTTTTCTGAGGCTGACTGATAATTCTTGCTCACTGAACTGTCATTTGACACTAAGATTTACTCAAAATGTTTCTGTAATAATTAAGATTTTACATGTGGTTACTAAAATCCTTCATGTAGTTAAATATACTGCACAACTAATAACTACCAAGCTTTTAAAGTGTATTTTAAAAAATGTAGTTTAAATTTTGAGGAAAAAAATAATAATTAAATGTGCCTTCTGCAGAAAATGACTACACTGATGCCTGCATGCAGGGGATTCTTACGGAGACCAGAAATGGAGGTGATGGTGGGGGAAAAAATGGGTGGGAGAAAAAAAAAACTGGATGGGAGGAAAATAACTGGGTAATAGGAAAATATATATTTTAAAGTTTTTGCATTCCCTCGAAAAGATGTTTTGTGAGGAAATGCAAAGTTGTTTTGTGATCCCTCGCAAAACTGTTGTTTGATAAACCCTTTCTGTTCACTTCATACATTTCAACCCTTCCCATTTTTGCTGTGATTCTCCTGTATTTTACTATTCTATCCCGCTATCATCCTATCATATCAAGTACTTTCCCGTATTTCTCCCACATTTTTAATCTTAAAAGCACGTTTAAATTAATATAAAAATGTCTTCATTCACTTTCTTTCCATTAATGCTTTGTGTCAATCATTGCCCTTCCTGTGTAACCTCTGAATCAGTGAATGCATGTATAAGCGCTGACTGACGGACATGCTTCATATGATAAACTGATCCCAGATCAGCTTTTGTACACGCCATTTAAAGAGGAGCTAAAGTGCAGAACGCTTTGGGATTTGGTGTGTGTTTAAACAGACAAATACACTTAATAATATGTAAAAAAAAAATTTCTCCTGCATGTTTTATTTTAAACACAACTTATTCTCTTAAATGAGCACAAACAGTTACTAAAGTAATCGAATGCTTTCATTATAGATCTGTGCATTCTTACAGCGACATGTTATCAAACAAAACAAAATCATAAATTCATTTGCTGCTCTTCACTTATTTGATAACAGAGATGTCATTTTAAGATAGATCTATAATGAAAGCATTCATCCTTCAGTCAGCGCTTGAACCTGAATTCACTGATTCAGAGGTTGCATAGCAAGGATGACGAATGATGCACCGCTTTAAAGGAAAAGAAAGTGAATGCAGATTTTTCATATTTATTTAAACGTGCTTTCAAGATCAAAATATGAGAGAAAAATGAGAAATACGTAATGATAGTGGGATAGAATGCTAAAATACAGAGGAATCAGCTCGGCAAAAATGGGAGTGTTGACATGTATGAAGTGAACAGGAAGTGTTTGTGGAACAACAGTTTTGGGAGGGATCGCAAAACATCTTTTCGAGGGAACGCAAAAACTTATAAATATATATATCCTTTTCAGTCAGTTTTTGTTTTTTCTTCCATCCAGTTGTTTATTCTTCCATCACTTTTTCCCCCACCATCACTTCCCTTCCAGGTCTCCGTAGATTTTATTATTGACAGGCAACCAAAATTTAATACTTGTTACACTGAAAAAAAAAAAATAAATAAATAAATCACAGCTTTCATTAGAATTTGATCTTGTTAAAAAACAACTGTAATAATGTACATACACAACACAAAGTTTGTGGCTGTTTTTTTTAAATAAGTTTGCTTTATTTTGTATAAATTATTAATCTTGGCATAAACCTGAGGAATACTTAACATTTGTAAACAAAGGGAAGTGTCCTGAAAATACTGAAAATAGTTTTCTTTCTTATTTATGAACTGTAGGCAAAGATAAAATGAGTTGGCCATGCAAAAGGTGCAGCGATCACTTACCTACCAGAAGTGACATTTTGAAACATTATAGACTGCATCATGGAACCTTTGGTCATGGTCATTCATTACCATGCATTTACTTGGAATGTCCATGTTTTTTCAAAACTTGGAGTGGTTTGCATTCACATTTGTCTCGATGCCATCTAGAAAGTCAGACACAAAGACCTGAGATTGTCCTGTCCTTTACATGTCTGGTGTGTAGGATACAAGGGTTTCCAACGGAAAGAGAATATTTTGCACATGTTGGTCATCACCTTAAAAGGAATGTGACTGTTGAATGTGTGTTTCAAGGGTGTGATTTCCAAACCAATATTTATGGAACATTTACAGCACACAAACACAGGAAGCACACTCCTCATACTCAAAGCGATTTTAAAGAAACTGTTCTTTTTGAAAAGCCAAATGAGACACCAACATTTGAGTTAGGTAACACTGGAGCCACCCAGGATGAAAATATAGATGAAGGTAGTGGGGAAGGAACCAGCTCATGTGCACATTCTGTGCAAAAGGATGACAGGTACTTAATTGTGGACCATATAGCTTCTTTCCTGCTTAAATTGGAAAGTGTGCATAATGTCTCAAACAGGTGTATTGATGAGTTGGTAGATGAACTGCAGTTTGTGTCATCAGCATCCATGCCAATTATCAGAGACAGTGTTGAATCACACTTGAAGAAAAATAACTGTGTCATTGACAGCACAGTTGCCACTTCTTTATATGAGGAATTAAATGAATCCAACCCCATAAGCATGGCTTTTGATAAGGATGGGCCACTGTCATCAGCTTTCAAAAGGAGACGGTACTTTCTAAAAACATTTAACGTTGTAGAGCCAGTTGAATACGTTCTTGATCCAGTTGAAAACAAGAGTTTTCAGTATGTTCCAATCCTTGAATCATTGAAACAAATTTTAAACAACAATGATATCAGAGAACGGTTTATCACAGATAATGGACACACAAGTATTCCTGCACAATACAGATCATTCCGTGATGGTGCCATTTATAGAGAGAGTGATTTTTATTCTGAAGAGCAGAGAATCTGCATATTCCTTTATGTAGATGATTTTGAGGTATGCAATCCCTTAGGAACATCTCGAAGGAAACACAAGATAACTGCCATGTACTGGATCTTGGGAAATAACCCATCCTGTTATCGGTCCACACTAACTTCAGTGTATCTAGCACTTTTGTGCAAAGCTAATGATATTAAGACATTTGGATATGAAGAGGTACTCAAGCCACTCCTAGATGACATAGCTATACTGGAACAAGATGGAATTTTGATTCCAGTCATAGGGAAAACTGTCAAAGGGTCCATCTACTGTGTAGTTGCTGACAATCTTGGTGCACATTCACTTGCTGGCCTTGTAGAAAGTTTCTCAGGAACATACATTTGCAGGTTCTGTCTAGGAGAGCATGCTGACTTTCAAGAAAAGGAAGTGAGATCAGGTGCTTTTAACATTCGAACAAAGGAGGATTATTCTCTTCATATCAAAACACTACAAGAGAACCCTGCATTACCACACACATTTGGTGTGAAAAGGCCTTGCCCACTGTCAGAGAAACTAAGCCATTTTCACATGGTTGAGGGCTATCCTCCTGATATTTTGCATGACCTTTTTGAGGGGATTGTTCATGGAATTAGCACTGTGCTTTAGTGATTTCATAGCCAAAGGATACATCACTCTTGATGAGCTTAACAACACAATCAAATCATTTCCCTACAAGTGGGGAGATAAGACAGACAGTCCACAACCCATTCCCATTGCATTCTCCACTCGAAAAAGTATCGGAGGTAATGCTCACGAAAACTGGACCCTCATCAGGCTGCTCCCACTAATAATAGGTCACAAGATACCCTTGAGTGACCCTGCATGGGATGTAATTATGTGTCTGAAAGAGATAGTTGAACTTGTGGTAGCTCCAACTCAAAGTGAAGCAAGTATATCATATCTTGACACAAAGATTTCTGAGCATCGACTCAGATTACTTGCTGTATTTCCTCAGGTTAAGTTGATCCCTAAACACCACTTCCTGGAACATTATCCAATGCTCATTAAAGTGTTTGGACCGGTCATTGGATTTTGGACAATGCGATTTGAGGGAAAGCATCGTTATTTCAAACAAATTGTAAGGCATACAGGTAATTTCAAGAATGTTCTGTTTTCCCTCGCAAACAAGCATCAGTTGATGATTGCATACCACCTGCATGCAACTACAACCGTTCCCACTTTCAGTACTGCCAGAGTATCCCAGGTGCCTATAGCTGTTCTGCATGCAAATGTACACAATGCAATAAGAAGAGTGTCTCCGGGTCAGACTAATGTACATCTTTCCAACACTGTCACACTTTATGGAACTACATACTCTAAAGGCATGATTTTGGCCTATGGATCTACTGCAGGACTTCCAGACTTTATTGAAGTTCTTCAGATAGTAGTTCTGAAAGAAAAGGTCTATTTTATTGCTAAGGTACTAATTTCCTGGTATGATGAGCACGTTCGAGGATTTGAGCTGGAGAGCACAGAGCAAGTAGTTTTTCTGGAACAGAAGGATCTCACTGATGTCTGTCCGCTTTCAGACTACAAGATTGCAGGAAGGCGAATAATGATGCTGAAGCGCCATATTTGTCTGGAATAGATACACTTTTCATAAACTGTACCATTTGGTGTAGTTCAAGTGCTGGGGATGTATGTTTTTCAAGTTTTTACACACATAAAACAAGGAACGGTTGCTAAACAATGCCAGACTGAATGTACAAATAATAATAATAATATGCTGTTTTGTCATGTTTTCAAGGCAATATTACATCATCAAAATGGAGGCAGCTGTAAAGTTTCGAGTTATCCTGGATCATGAGATAAAGAAACTTTGTGTCCCTGAAATGCCACGTACAGTTAAAGAGTTGGAAGCAACAATAAAACAGGTGTTTGGGATCTACGTGGACATAAGCCTTCAATACAAAGATCAAGATTTTGATGACTTCATTACTTTAAGTTCAACTGATGACCTGAAGGATAGGGACACACTAAAGGTAGTGTATGTCCCATCTGTCATTTTGTTAACAAAAGACATTCCTGAGCTCCAAACAGAAGATTGCTTTGTATCCAGAGCAGTATCAGAAAATCACTATGTGTCTCTACCATCAACATCAAGTGACTCCGTCTCTGCAGAATCAGATGACACCATACTATTCGGTCCCCATAGCTCTGAAATGCACAAACCATGGCCAACAGAGTTTCCTATTCCAAAGTTTTCGTATAACACAGAGTTAGCGCTTCAGAGTGGCAATGAGAACTTTCTCAGAGATGGTTCTCTTTTGTACAAAGAGAAGTCTTATCCTGGTATAAAGTCCAACATCCTGGAGTGTTTGGCCGAGATAATATTTTCTTACACTCCATACCCAAATGATGCACATCGATGTGCAGTAGCAGAGGCTCTTATAAAAAGGCATCCATGTTTGAAGGAGCCAGGCTCTTTCAATGGTCTTTATGGATGGCAGCAGAGCCTGAAGTATAAAGTAGGAAATTACAGAAGCAAACTTCGAATGCACGGGATTCCAGAAGTCTTGGTGAACTCTGTGAAGCGCAAATCTTCTGAGAACAAACAACCAGCAAAAAACATCAAAAAAGCTCGGAAAGCTGAGTTAAACTACCTGCCCCCTCATCCAGCAGGGGAAACGGATGATTCCCTTGAGAGTAAGAGGCTGGAGTTGACTTCTGAGAACAAGAAAAAGAATAACGACAGAGTTATAAATGAGTTGATGTCAAGTACCTTCAGTTTGAGAAGACAGGAGATTGTTGGTAAAGCCCCAGGTGTCACGGATCTTCTAGAGAGATGGCCCGCCCTCTTTAAACCTTCACAGGTAGGGTAAACTTAGCAAAGCCAATTAAGTAAAATCTTTTTGTGTGTGTGCGTATGCGTATGTGCGCGTGCGTCTGTGTGTGTGTGTGTGTGTGTGTCATCTACTTGTGTGTCTTAATAAGTACACTGCAGTATGTATTTTCAGTATCTTCATGAATTATTAATTATACCCTAAATTATACTTTACAAACCTCATTATGGTATGGTAAATGGGCTGTAGCTGTCAAGTGCTTTTCTAGGTTGGAAAAGTAAATCTAGTTTGGCTAGAAATTATCTAGTATACAGTAGCTGTACAGTAGCTGTAAAATATGTTTCTCTCACTCGCATTCCATCACTGAATAGTTTTAAAGATTTTAATCTGCCTATAAGAAGCTGTTTGAGGTTCATTGTCTTACAAAATAATTCTACAGTACATTAGCTGAATCTCATCTTAACAGACCCTACACTTTTTAAGTAATAAAATCAACCAGATATACAAAATGTACAGTAGTCATGTGTACTAGTTGTACTAGGACAAGAATAAAGTATAGATTTATGTGTTAGGACAATTTTGATAAAAGGTTTTGATGCATTTAAGATGTTGATTACAGGAAGTGAAAGCTCATATTTACATTTGAGTGCTGATCAACAAAAAAAATTCTAACTTTGTCAATTTTAAGAAAGATGAGGGGTGTGGAAGGAAGAGAGGGGAGGACAGGAGTTGAAAGTATGGTAGAAAAGAGGAGTGCAGAGGAGCACACTACAGAAGGAGTAACAAGAAAACTGGACACAAAGCTGTAGACTTGACTAAAAACTGCATTTTATTCTTAAAAAAATAAATATATATTAAATATGTTCCTTTACTGCTTGACACACTCTATCTTTATCATTTGATAGGTAAAAAACACATTTGCATACAACTCATGTTGTTTAAATCACAGTAAAAACATCGCATTTGGTTTGTAATTAAGATGATCTACATCTGTTTACAGATCTGTGAAGAGTTCTTGAGAATCAATGGCATATCACTTGAGTCAACATTTATGTCACAGCTGGACAGACAAACCCCAAGGATGTTGTCACTTTTCAATGCAAAGGGAGGAGCCGTTGGTCAAAGAATCAAGGTCGAAATGATGAAACTCATCCAGGTAAGAGGGAATAAAAGGAACTTACGTTTTCATCCAAAATGTATTTTCTATTATGTACTTATCAATATGAGAAGGAAGGTGGTGTATACAGTATGTGTTTGCAGCATATGTTGAAGTAAACGGAGTCAGTTATTACAGTCTAACTCATTGTGAGCACATTCATACTACCCATGAACTTATCAGTGGAAATGTATGTTTGAACATTCAGTGAAGTTACACTTTCTCTGTGTACTTCAGGTCTGTTCTTTATGTTAATGGACATACTGGCTGAATATATATGTAAATGAATGAGTGATGCAATTCCATGGTCTTCCTTTTTCATGAGTGTATCTCGCTCCTAAACATTCTTTTTTGCATATAAATGGTCCATTTAAACATGTTTAAGAAACTTTTAAGGTAAGAAATAGACTGTACTAACTTGATTTATATTGTTGAATACAGCCTACTTGGAATAATATATCTCGATTTTGTAAACTGTTCCACTTGACTTTAAATAAACAACATGCACATATATTTTTCTTTATGATATGCTGGTGATTGTGACATCTTGTAGTACAGTGTTGTATAGCATCTTCTACAAGAATTAAATGATTAGTTTAAATACAGAGTGGATGCGGTTACAGATGTGGTTTGTGTTGTTGTCATCCAGCTGTGAATTTTGATCATATTTTACTTTTTGACAGGATCCATCTGCCTCTGTGGACAAAAGGAGAGAAGTGGTTCTGAGATGCCTGATTGAGTATATGGGAGAGAGACAGGAAGATCTCATCAGTGTCTACCATGTATGTATTGGCCTTAAAGCTACTTTTCTATTTTTTACTGTTTGTATTGATATTGTGTTGATATGGGGTAATTGCTTTTGCTCTTGGAAGGATAGTTCACCCAAAACTAAATATTCTGTCATCATTTACTCACAATTACTTCAAACTTTTATGAGTTTCTTCTGTTGAACACACAAAAAAAATAATTTTGAAAAAAACTGAAAACGTGTAACCATTGACTTCCATAGTATTTGTTTTTCCTATTATGGAAGTCAGTGGTTACGGGTTTTTAGCTTTCTTCAATATATCTTGTTTTGATTTAAACCTAAAGTAACTGATGATGGTTTGAAACCACTTGCGGGTGAGTAATTTTACATTTTTCGGTGAACTATCCCTTTAATGTGATGATCAAAGTAGTACAGGAAAGGAAATTTTATTTTTTTTATTGTAATGCAAGCTTTGAACCAGAAAAAGACAACACACTTGCTAAATCATAATGGAATTGAAAATTCCTTGCCATGCATTATTTTGGTCTCATACTGTAGTCACAGAGTCTGCAAAGTATCCACCACCTTTAGGAACAAAGTACAATGTAGAATTTTTGTCTGATCTTTGTTCTATCTGTCTGTTAAATTCATCTCATTACCTGTCTGTCCAAACTCTGACCAAATTATTATTTTTGTCTCCACCAATAGAGTTGAGGAAACAGAGGTCCATGCTGAGCTTGGCAGCTGTCCACTGAAGATTTACATGTGCCATCAGCCCGACACGATTGGTATCATCATAGAAGGACAGCCCGTGGTCAGAGGTTTGCCTAACCTGGCAAAAGCATGCTGCCTCCTTTTTGGACTGACATATGCCATTGACCTCAAGTATCCCTCTAAACTGATGTATACGTTTGAGATTTACCAGAGGCTGTTTGTGGGATTGGACCCCATGCGTCCCAAGTCATCACCCAAGTATGCAAAACTTCTCACCAAGTTATCTTAGATGGAAAATGTATGCATACCAAAGTGTTTTTGTGTGCATTTGAGGCCACATTTATAGCCCTTTTTGGCAGTCCCTGTTAAAAATTACAATGGTTGACATTCAATAAATGTTATGGTCTTCAATCCAACTTCTCATCTTTTTCTTATTTAATTAAACTTGTAATTTTTATTGACAGGAAAGTATGTTAATCTGTTGTTAGTTCAGTTCACTGTATAGTAATTAGAATAGAAAGTATTATTTGTTTGAGATTATAGACAAAACTCAATTTAAATAAGTTAATTTACCAAATGCTTAGGTTAATTTGACTAAAAACAAAATTGACTATTTTTTAAAACCTAATTAAAATGAGTACAGGTTACATTTTGCATCCTATAAATAAGTTACCTGTATCAAAAAAAGTATGTTTATCTAACTGAGTAATTTTAGAACTATAAGTTAGCTCAACTTGATTTTGTTGCATTTGTTTTAAGTAATATTATAGTGTTTATTTTACTTAAAAAAGTCTTGAAGTTGTATCAACTTAAAACATCCGATGCAGCCACTTGCCTCACTTTTTATAAGTTAAATCAAGGTATTACTTTTTACAGTGGGCACAGCAGCAAAACGCTTCATAAACTTGGTGATAAAAAATAAGCTTCTGATTTATACATTTGTTTCAAATTGTTTCAAATCAATTTGTTTTTGTTTTTGTTTTTTTTTTATATAAAAAAAAGCTCAATAATCTGCCAATTAGGGTAAATAAAAGAATATTGTTTTTGGTTTTAAATAAGATTATTTTACTTATCTCATTGGCAGATTAATTTGTTCACTTTACAGAAAAAAATTCACTTAATTTAGAATTATTTATGAAAACTGAATTTTTTTTTCTAGATATTTAGTGATATGCTATATGCGAATACGTCTACAAAATGCTTCCTGATTTAATTTGAATTTGATGTAAATAGTTTTAAGCTATTTGAACTACAAAATGCATTTATGTTAACATTTATCCATTTTTAAAAAATGATCTTTATTGTCACTATTCTTTAGGCAGTTGATCAATAGGCAGTTGATCAATAGGCAGTTGATCAATAGGCAGTTGATCAATAGGCAGTTGTTTCTGCAGTATAATATTTGGAATTGTCTTTAAACATATTTTATGATTTAAGCAACACAGCTACAGCAAATAAAATCGATAATGCATGTTTTAAATTTACAGTGTGCAAATAAATCAAGGATCGACGATAATTTGTCACATTGTTTGCACCGAGGGGGCCCCAAATAAAATCCTGCTTAGGGCCCCCTGAAGGCTTGGGCCGGCCCTGTATTATTCCAAAAACCAAAGCAAGCAGGTAAAGAGATCCGAGAACTAACCAAGCGGATGTCTTTGTTGGACAGAACTGCAGAGTTTGGTCAACTAAAAGGTTTGTGTTGTCAGAAATAAAGAATCTGTCACGATTGCAGGTTTGTGTCTGTTTTGTCACGTGGGTTGGTTTTGTTTTGGTTGTCCATGTGTATTTGTTATGGTCACGTGTCATGCCGGTACTCAGCTGTTTTGATTAGCTCCACAGCTGAAGTTCATTATCGTGTCTATATCTGGGCAACGTTTCTATGTTTCCTTGTCAGCTAATAAGTCAGAATTATTAGCCCCCCTGAATTTTTTGCCCGCCTGTTTATTTTTTCCCAGTTTCTGTTAAATTAAGCAGATTTTTCAGCACATGTCTAATCATAATAGTTTTAATAACTCATCTCTAATAACTGATTTATTTGATCTTTGTCATGATGACAGTAAATAATATTTGACTAGATATTTTAGACACTTCTACACAGCTTAAAGTGACATTTAAAGGCTTAACTAGGTTAATTAGGTTAACTAGGCAGGTCAGGGTAATTAGGCAGGTCATTGTATAACGATGGTTTGTTCTGTAGACTATAGAATAAATAAATAGCTTAAAGAGGCTAATCATTTTGACCGTAAAATTGTTATTAAAAAATAAAAAACTGCTTTTATTGTAGCTGAAATAAAACAAATAAGACTTTCTCCAGAAGAAAGAATATTATCAGACATACTGTGAAAATTTCCTCGCTCTGTTCAACATCATTTGGGAAATATTTAACAAAGAAAAACAAACTCAAAGGGGCGAATAATTGTGACTTCATCTGTATATTTTCATCTTGTTCAAACGACTTTATTAAAATGAGCTGAAACAACACAATTCTGGAGATTTGATTGGGACAACTTAATTTCTTTACGTTTGATCCACATAAATTTGTTCAAAGTGTTCAGTTAACTTGATCAGTTTGTGATGGGACCACATGAATTGTGTGGAACCCTGATTTTTGACAGTGTATGTAACACAATTAGGGATTTTTGATGAAACACTAAATCCTTTATTTTGGGAGTGGACTTACTGTAAAGTGTTTTAGGTTGACTTTTCCAGCTTCAGAATCAATTAGGTAACACTTTATAATGATTAAACACTATGAAGCATTAATTAAGCATCAGCAAATAGTCAATTCATTATCTGTTAAGCGTTAACTCGACATTAATAAGCGTTAGTAAGCAGTTTATAACTGCAGATACAAATGTTCTATTCTTGACTTCTAACCACATGTATAATGTGCTTAATAACTGTACTTTCTTTAATGATTTCTCTTCATTATTAAATTGAGTAGGGCATTATTTACAGAGCAGTTATTTGAGAGTAGTTGGTGGTTCTTTAAGATCATTCAGAATGAGTTAGTAAATGATTAATAAACTATTGAAATGAACATTTATCATTATTAATATTCAGGCACAGAGTAATAGTTCATTTGTGTGTTAATAAACGCTTTATTAACTCAATATCCTTCATTTTTGTGAGCTGATCTAAAGTGAGGACTATTCATGCTTTATAAATCCCTTATAAATGACAATTAAAGGCTCAGTTCAATTCTAAACAGGAAAACAGAAAATAAACAACTTTATTCATTTGAAGATACACACATGAAACTGCTTCAAATAAAAGATCAATCTTAGCAACCTTTTCTAAAATAGAGTTACTGTACAGTTTAAACATTGCATCCTATTATATTGTTAAATTATTATACTATTATTCAATTATATTATATTAAATTATTATTTTATGGCGTATTTTGACACTCCTGTTATTTAGCAATGTTTAAACTTTACAGTCATTTTACTTTTTAGATAAGATTGCAGTGGCGCAGTAGGTAGTGCTGTCGTCTCAGAGCAAGAAGGTCGCTGGTTCGAGCCTCGGCTGGGTCTGTTGGCGTTTCTGTGTGGAGTTTGCATGTTCTCCCTTGCTTGGGTTTCCTCCGGGTGCTTCGATTTCCCCCACAAGTCCAAAGACATGCACTGTAGGTGAATTGGGTAGGCTAAATTGTTCGTAGTGTATGAGTGTGAATGATAGTGAATGGGTGTTTCCCAGAGATGGGTTGCAGCTGGAAGGGCATCCGCTGCGTAAAACATATGCTGGATAAGTTGGCGGTTCATTCTGCTGTGGCGACCCTGGAATAACAAAGGGACTAAGCTGAAAAATGAATGACTGAATGGAGATAAGACTGCAGAGATTATTGTTGATCTGATACTGAGCCTTTAATTGTCATTTATAAGGGCTTTATAAAGCATGAATAGTCCTCACTTTAGATCAGCTCACAAAACTGCATGAAATTGAGTTACAGTTTTTCTCCATTGGTTCGGCTCATTTCTTGAAACAGAAATTACATTCTCTAAATTCTAAGATCATTTGGCAAAACAGAGTTACAGTTCAGCACAACACTATAGCTCACTTACAAAAGCTCATAGCTCTCCCTAAACAGTTCACTCATGTGTCAAAACTAAATTCTTTTCCCATATAAAAAGTCAGTGCCACAAAAATGGCAAATATCCTTCTCCATTGGTTCGGCTCATTTCTTGAAACAGACCGGACATTCTCAACACTCTTGGTGCTTTTGCCAAAATAATGTGGATGGTTCGGCACAACACCATGGTTCACCTGCAACAGCTCATAGCTCTCCCTAAACAGTTCACTCATGGTCAAAACTAAATTTCCTTCTCATTTAAACAGTCAGTGCCTCTAAAATGCTTCGTCCCTTTAGCATTGTGTTAGCACTGCAAGTCAAAATGTTTAGATGTTTTATGGCAAAGAACTACTAAAATATCCTTCATGTCCTCCTTAGTCTTAGCCCAGTCCTTCATTGACGATGGTTACTGCACTGTTTTTGTCTAACAGAATACAGAATTGTGTATAAAACTGAAAAAAGAAATAGGATTTTAGGGTAAGAGAAGCCTCCAAGGTCACACATTGCACTCACACAGCCAAGGAAATGGTAATGATCAACCACACACAAAGTAACTTCCATATATCAGAGCAAGAAGAAACTGTATACAGCATAATAAACTAATATAAACACACAAACAAAAACCTAGCGTGCTATAAATAAAGCTGGAGTTATAACAGTTCTTCACTGCCTGCCGTCCTCACCCTCCTGACCATCCACACGCTGCAGTCTGTGTGGCCACTGATTCTCCCTTGATGCAACGAGGGAAGAAACGGCGTGAATGTCGCAACCATCCCCTACAATGATCAAATGTTCCAAGGATTCACCTACTGTATGGGGCTCATGGTATTATGGTCTTGACTAATTCTGACAATTGAACAGACTCTTGTGCATATAGTGTTTGTGATGGGTCTCAGCTGTTGCTGAAAGCAGTTCCTTGTAAGTGGGCTGATGGGTAATGTAGTTTGTATATGTGTCAGTACTCGGGTGAGTGTTCCCTCTGGTGGTACTGAGAAAGCGGCGCGAATTATTAAAATTTTTTTACATTTATTAATTTTTTATTATTCTTTAAACAACAGATACATAACAATGTAGTAAACAAAACAATGCCAGGGCAATACAGAGTAAATAATAACAACAATACATAAAAAAATAAAACAGACATAAAACAAGAGTATAAATAATTCTCCAAACTTCTTACAAATACAAACAAGCCTGACCTTTACATTCATCAAAAATGTTGAAGCTAGAGCACAGTTGGACAGTTTTGATGGCCTTTTGATTAGCACTATGCTGAATAGTGCAGAAGTAATTTTTTAATTCCTTATAAAACACAGTAAAACAAGTTTTTTTGTTGGAAAATTTACACGTATGTATATGAAACTTAATTAACAAAATAAATAGATTAATAACAAAAACTTCATTATTCAAATTATCAGAATTAAAATATCCAAAAATTACGTTTTCAAAATGCAGATTAAAATTAAAGAGTACCTTTTTTAATAAAAACAGAGGCATCATACCAAAGCTTTTTAACATAACCACAGTGCAAAAAGATATGGGGTATAGTTTCCAAATGCAAAGAACAAATAGAGCAATTTATATCAATATCCCGAGAGCGGCGCGAATGTCTCACTCATAACAGCGCGAGTGACGTATCTGCCTGCTTATGTTTGAGATACCTGTCGTAATCGAGTTATTTATCGGTCTGTCAGTATTTAATTGGATGAACATTTTTTTTGTTGTATGCCTGACCCAGAATATAAAATACATATAAACACATTTAGATCATTTACTTCATTCATTACTATTGGAATGTGAAGAGGCTTTCAACCAGCACAACAAAAGTTTCTGAAAACAATCACCTACTGCAGCTTTAACAGGGAAAACAACTTAATATAGGCTTCTCTGAAACTGTGAATAGTTCACTTTAATTGTATACAGGCTAGATTATTATTTTATTTGACGATACAGTTTATGTTTTGGCGCTGAAGCATAGAGCAACTTGTTTTGAAGCACTTTACCTCAAGTGTTATTCGTTCTTCTATATTATCTAGTAGATAACTCACCAACAAAAGATATATATAAACTAATGACGTCATAACGAATGTCTTAAAGTAGTGTAGCTTTTGACAGCAAGCATCAGTGTTTCTTGAGCTTGAAATATGAATAAGAGATGAGGTGGTGTAGTGGTAGATATGTGCATAACTTGGAATAAAACCCTGCAGGCACCCCTGGACTAACAAGTTGTGCATTGAGCATAAACAGTAGGCTCATCATTTAAATTTGTCACTATTTGAAAAGTTGACTAGAAGTTTGACTTTCCTTTAGCGTTTTTCACAGGTTCACATGGCTGTAAATCTCTATACAGTACGCATTAGCACCCATTAGATCTCATAAAAAAAAAAATTAAGTTTTTTTTTTTTTTATAAAGCAGGCTCGAAACCTGATATGCCTGCTAGCTATGACATGACAATTGGCCTGAAGCCCGACCCTATGTGTGCATATGTATAGAGTGTATCATGTGTGCATATGTATGAAGTGTATCATATGTGTGTGTATATGTATCACGTGTGCATATGTATGGAGTGTGTGTGTATGTATAAAGTTTATTATGCGTGTATATATAGAGAGTGTATAATGTTTGCATATGTATGGAGTGTATCATTTGTGCTTATGTATAGGGTGTATCATGTGTGAATTTGTATGGAGTGTATCATGTGTATCAGACCCTGACAGTGTATCCTGTGCATATGTATAGAATGTGCCATGTGTGCATATGTATAGAATACATCATGTATGGAATGTATCATGTGTGTATATGTATGGAGTGTGTGTATATGTATGAATTGTATCGTGTGTGTATGAGGAGCGTATCATGTGTGCATATGTATAGACTGTATCATGTGTGTATATGTATATAATGTATCATGTGTGTATTTGTATAGAGTGTATCATGTGTGCATATGTACGGAGTGTATCGTGTGTGTGTGCATTTGTATGGAGTGTATCATGTGTATCAGACCCTGACAGTGTATCCTGTGCATATGTATAGAATGTATTATGTGTATATATGTATAGAGTGTATCATGTGTGCAAATGTAAAGGGTGTATCGTGTGTATATGTATAGAATGTATCATGTGTGCATGTATATAGAGTGTGTATGTATAGAGTGTATCATGTTTGCATATGTATGGAGTGTATCTTATTTGCATATGTATGGAGTGTATCATTTGTGCTTATGTATGGACCTTATCATGTGTGAATATGTATAGAATGTATCATGTGTGCATGTATATAGTGTATCATGTGTGTATGTGTATAGAGCGTATCATGTGTGCATATGTATAGTGTATAATGTGTATAGTGTATAATGGAGTGTATATGTATAGTGTGTTGTGTGTATATGTATGGAGTGTATCATGTGTGTTTCGCTGGTTAGATTCATCAACTTCCAATAGCTCAGTGTGAGCTCAGTGTAAGCACACACAATCTAGTATGTTTAATGTTGTATATAATAAAGTATTCAATCTTAGAGTAATATTTAATAGTAGAAAAATAGTTTGTTACAATTTATAAGCAGCTAAACTCAGGTTAGTCGATATTTCAAACAGCAGGTGGCACTGTCTGAGAAAACCATTGATCTGGAAGTGCAGGTCTGAGTGTGCGGTCGGGTCTTCATAATGTTGGGTCCTTTAGGGATTTAAAGGGTCACGAAACACCAAAACACATTTTTTTGAGATGTTGACAGTCATATGTGTCCCACGCTGCTATAAACACTATTAGGACACATATCTTGTTACACACTCCTAACCAACCAGCAAGTGGCGCTACTGTATCTTGAAGATGTGTGCCAACCGCCAAAAAAAGAGACAAGAAGAAGACGTCACACGTTTAGTCCTGCTAGTAAAAGTGAAACCGATAACGAGGCGTTTTCAGAAGATTCAACACCGGAAATGTTTTCACAAACTACAGTAAGTTTGCTACAACGCTTCAAAAATGTAAAATCAGTATGGATATTTATTAGTAAACAGCTCTGATGTCGAACTTCATCCAATTTTACTGCTAAATCTGCGGTTATCGATGACATTACTTCACGGATATCAACACTCAAAATAGTTGAACAAAGTAATCACCGATATTTAGCTTTTATTTATTTATTGATTGATTGATTGATTTATTTATTTATTTATCATTTTATAATATGTAATGTCTCATTGTTTGGATCAATCGTTACGTCGTAATGTTAAAGTTTTGAGAGCCAGCATATTTGGTTAAATAAGCATATTAGCATTGATTTACGCTGTTGCTTTAATACTAAAACATTCTTACATTGTTGAGAATATTGAATTTATTGCTGATAAGTGTGGCCTTCTCTGTAACTAACGTACACTTGTTTTCTCGGCCTGCTATTTCCGGCATTTTATTAAAAGTAAACAAACATTGTGTAGTAAAGGAACATATTTACAGAGCTTTGTTTACACATTTGGAATATAAGTTGGCTAATTTCAAGACGTTTCAGTAGCAGAAGACAATTGATATGAATTATAGAGCAGTTGCTAACATTTTAGCATAACCTATAGGCCTACTGCACTAACAACTTTCTTTCACTAGTAAATTATAATCTCTAGTATATCCTTGAATATAGTAACTATATAATAATATTAATGATGAATATAATAACCTTTTTTTCTACGTGAGTTCCTGACCATGATGAATGGTAATATCTCAAATATTAATTGAGGTAAAGTTGGTTTTATATTCGCACATTCGTTCATTTAACTGTCTCTATATTGTTTACCATGCTAATTTGAATATTCAATCAGAATTAGCATGCAAGTATGACTTCAAAACAACATCAACACTGTCTAATAGACTGTAAACAATGCTGAACTTTGATAATCATTGGCTGCTAATATGATTTCCCTGTTTAGAATTTGCAAAGAATACTTTTCTGAGATTATAGTATTAAGGAGAATGTCTGAATATCTGAATATAAAGCCAACATTACCTCTATCAAACATCACTTGATCTATTAGAGATTGTGTGAATTCTGTGTGTTTTTGTGTGGCTTGATAATTGACATTTGTTAAATCTGACACAGTCTTACACATTAATTTTCACATTTCCTCAGTTGTCCAAGACAACTTGCCTGTAGCGTGAAAGTGAAACCAACTGTAACAGAAGACTAGAGGCCTTTTCAGAAGATTCAACACGAGATGTTTTCACAGATTACGGTATGTTTGCTACAAAGCTTCAAAGCTGTAATATCAGTACAGATATTTACCACTGAACTAGGCATGGGCCAGTGTAAGATTCTGACGGTATGATAACCTTGGATATAAATATCACGGTTTCACGATATCACAGTGTTGTGATTACTGCTCTAAAATATCTTCTGTTTAAATGTCTGGGTAAAAAACAAAACCGTTTTCCCCTTTGTACACAATATATTTTACTTTGAGAAACATTTCAAATATTTTGGAGCAGTAAACATGTCAGGCTAAATAATTCTAATGAATCGTTGACTTCTGCTGTCTTTATTAGTTTCTAAAACACTGATTTTTTAACAGTTTAAAACAGCATCTTTGCACACCTTTTCTGCTGGAGATACTGTTGTTCTAAAAAACACCAAAAAATTTAAATAAAAAATCTTACACACATCTTAGAAACGGTATAGCAGAACATTATGACGGTTTTAAAACCTTGACTTTTCCAAACCGCAGTATACCTTGAACACAGTTATCATCCCATGCCTACACTAAACACTCACTACCACTTTACACTAACACTAATATATATATATATTTACTAATGGATCATTCTATATTACATAATGTTTTAATGTTTTGTTGTTTTTGGACTTGTTTGGATCAATCCTTACGTCGTAATGTTAAAGCTTTGAAACCCAGCATGTTTGGTTATATATGCACACACACATTGATGTACACTGTTGCTTTAATACTAAAACATTCTTACAGTAGCTATGTTTCCATCTAAAAATGCAAATGAACTTTATGCGCAAAACTGGATTATCGTAATAAAAGACGTGCGAATAAAGCAGCATTTCCATCCAACAAGTCAAAGCAAACACAATCCTCACTTCCTGATTATCTGGCACCAAATATCAACAGTAAAAATGGAATTTGCTGCAGTAAATCTGCGTCAGTCTGTTCTACAACTTATAAATGACTTGCGCCACAGAAGGCAATCCTGACACGCAGTGAACGCGCGGTGGCGTTTGAAGATGTCAGACGCGGAGCACAGATGCTCTTGATTCTGGAGGTCATTAATGATATAATAACACTAATACTTAAATGGTTACGGCAATTTAGAATGACCAAAACAACAGTTCAGGTGTTTCACAGTGTGCTCAGCCTGCTGATTTGTCCATTTACGCACATTTTCATCGTCACATGATCTCTTATAACAAAATCACATGACCCTTTTTAATGTGCATACTGAAATTTGTGCAGTAAAAGTGTTTCCATTGTAGTTGATGCACATCTTTTCTTATTAAATAAAAATGTATCCTACTCAGTTATGCGCATTTTCAAAATTTATGCACATCATGGCGTTTCCATCAACCGGTGTTTTTTGCGCACATGCAAAATGCCCAGAAAAATAGGTGGATGGAAACATAGCTAGTGTTGAGAATATCGAATATAATGCTGAATAGATAAGTGTGGCCTTCTCCCTGTAACCACACTTGTTTTCTCTGTGTTCTCTTTTTAAAGGACACAGTTACAAGGGCACAAGTAACATTGTTACAGAGCTTTGTTTACACATTTAATATTTTAGTTGACTAATTTCAGAAGTTTCAGCAACAGGAGACTATTGATGTGAATTTAATAATAAAGAGCAGTTTCTAACATTTTAGTAAAACATATAGACCCACTCATCTCTTTACTATTAAATGAGAAACACTTTATGTTTCACTTCCAAATGATATTGTTCAGCTAGTTTACCCTTTAATATACTATTGAATGAGGATAAGTCACATCATTATTAAATAATATGAACATGATGAATGGTTGTATCTTAAAAATCACTTCAGTGCTTCCCACAGGTTTGAAATATACTTGCGGTGGTAGCCGGATTGAAACACACCATTTGCCCACATCACATAAATAGTTAACTATATGAGACAAACATAATTAAATTTTTAAATATAATTATTTATTATGACACGGTTATACACTGTTTCTTTTCAATCAGTTAAAGTAAAAAACACTGCTGAAATAAAAAAGAAATCCTCAATTTCTCTTACTTTTATGCTATTCAGGAACTATGTACACCCGCTGGCAGATTGGTAATGCAAAAACGCATACAAGCTTTAGAAAGTGAAAGTAAATGTTGAATCCCAGACATTTTATCGAAAAATTGTTGAGAATTATCAGTTTTAGATCTTGGTTTGTTTTGTTCATCATTACATTTTTATCTTAATATTATTTAAATTAAAAATGTCTGTTTCTGTGGAGAATTTGGGATAAAATACAGATGGTCAGCTGCATTTAAACAGTGTTTTTTAGTTAAATCCATCGGGGTTTAGTAGTTCAGTGTGTTAATTCATCTCTCCCCTGCTCTTGATTATTTGACTTTTAAGGTTGTTTTCATATTTCAATGTTGCTTTGGATAAAATTGTAAAAAAAAAACAAATGTTTCCACACACAGCTCTGAGATAACCAAGGAAAATAAGATGAGTTCTGCATGTAAAATGAGTGTCTTTGAGGGGGATAAGGCTCCTGTTGACCCTCAGAGAGCAGCATCTCCAGTGTTCAGCTGTGTGTCTATGAGGAGCAACAACTCCATGCATAATCCTCCTGATCTCAGTGGTGGGTCTGCTGTCAGATCTGAGTCTGGGTGAGTATCATGAAGTTGGAAACTTTTTAAAATTCTTTTTAACTCATCATCATAGTGATCAGTGTTTCTTTAGCACTTGACCCTTGACTGCTCTTAAACAGTTTATCTTTCATCAGCCGCAGGATTGTTTTGCCATGAGCACTTGTATGTTGTTACAGAAAGAGACTGAAGATGGCTACTCCAACTCCAGTGTTCAGCTGTGTGTCTATGAGGAGCAACAACTCCATGCATCATCCTCCTGATCTCAGTGGTGGATCTGCTGTGAGATCTGAGTCTGTGTGAGTATCATTCACTGTGTGCTGTGGGTGGGAAAATGTTGTGGTGAATCATTTAAAGAAGTGATTTTCTCTGAAATGTGGACATTAGTAAATGGCGGATTATCTATCGTAACTGGATAGGTGATGTGATTTACAGGTCTGAGGTCAGTGCCGTGTCCAGTCACTGTTTAAAGTTGTTTGAAAAGCTACAAAAATATGTGTACTTACATAATATAAGAAAACACACACACACACACATATATATATATATATATATATATATATATATATATATATATATATATATATATATATATATATATATATCAATTTCAAGTTTCTAATAATCCTCAAGAGAAATTATATTGTTGTCAAGTGGGTTTATAATGTAAAGCTCCATTGACCCGTATTGATTAATCACACTAAGCTTATAAATTATTAAAGATAGTTCAGTGAAAAATGAAACTTCAGTTATTTAGTGCCTCAAGTTGTGTCAGAGCAACTTTTATTCTTATGCTGAACATAAAACATAACTGACTGTTCGGTTCACAAGCTTTTTTCCACACACTATATTATAGGAAATGACTGACCGACTGTCTCTTCAGAGCTATTAGCGCTTTAATTTGTGCTTCTTTCATTTCATCATAAAGAAACGTGTCCTTTTAAAGAAACCGATTAATAAATCCTCTTTCTCTCTTCAACTGTATGCTATTACTGCACAAAAGTATTTACTACTGTAAATAATGTGTTAATCAGTGTTTAAATAAAGGAGCAGACAGATCATCTTTAGGGAACCAGTCTGAAATATTTCTGTCTTTTTTTCAGTATCGTCAGCAGAAGCAGAAAGAGAGCAGCGTCTCCACTGTCCAGCTGTGTGTCCATGAAGAGCAGCAGATCTATGAATAATCCACCCCTGCTCAGTAATGAAGCTGTGAACTTTGACCCTGTGTGGGTGTGACAAAACTAATACTTTGTAATGTCATTTTAATGTAATCAAAGTAATTTGAATGTACACACTCATAAAAGTTCCTAGTGGAGCGCTGGGTAAATGATAAAATATACTGAAGCACTGTCACTCAGGACTGAAAACACCACTGGAAGACTGAGCATGACATGAGCATGATGTGAAGTCATTAGCATGTTAGCAACAACAAACTTTAGATCAGTCACAAATATATTGGTATGCATGTTTTCTAGATGCATATAAGCCGAGTGTACATGCATGAGTGTGTATATATGGGGCATGATTTAAAATCAGATAGTTTAGAGATGTTTAAATATGTTTTAATTCATTGTTATATATTCATGTGTGTGTGTTTCTGTGTTGTGTGTGTTCAGTAGTGAGAGAGCTGAGCTTCAGACCTGCACATTCTTCTCCAGTCAGAGTCACTTCAGTCTTCATGATGATCTTCAGAGAGTCAAAGAGCAGCACAAAACCATCATGAAGATCAAGTACGAGAGCTTATTTGAGGGAGTGAAACTCCAGCAGAATCAAACCCTCCTGAACAGCATTTACACACAGCTGTACATCATAGAGGGAGAGCGTGAAGGAGTGAATGAAGAACATGAGGTGCTGCAGATGGAGAAGAGATACAAGACTCTCCAAGACACTCCAATCAACTGCAATGACATCTTTAACCCTTCAGCTGAAGCAGGAGATGAGGAGAAGAGCAGAGAGGAGAAAGAGCAGATCAAGACTGTTCTCACTAAAGGCATCGCTGGAATTGGAAAAACCGTCTCTGTGCAGAAGTTCATTCTGGACTGGGCCGAGGGAAAAGCCAATCAGGATGTAGATTTCATCTTTGTGTTTCCATTCAGAGAGCTGAACTTGATTAAAGATCATCAGTACAGTCTTCACACACTTCTGCTGGACTTTCATCCTGAACTTCAGCATCTGGACTCACAGATTTATGAGGAGTGTAAAGTTGTGTTCATCTTTGATGGTCTGGATGAAAGCAGAATCACACTGATGTTTTCAGCCTGTCAGAAAGTTTCTGATGTGACTGAAGCTTCATCAGTGAGTGTGTTGATGTCCAACCTCATGAAAGGAGATCTGCTTCCCTCTGCTCTCATCTGGATCACCAGCAGACCAGCAGCAGCCAATCAGATCCCCTCAAAACACATCAGCCTCGTGACGGAGATTCAGGGCTTCAATGACCCTCAGAAGGAGGAATATTTCAGGAAGAGAATCAGAGGTGAAGATCAAGCCAGCAGAATCATCTCCCACATCAGAAGAGCAAGAAGCCTTCACATCATGTGCCACATACCTGTCTTCTGCTGGATCTCAGCCACTGTGCTTCAGAGCATCCTGAAACAAGATCTGAGTGCAGAAATCCCTCAAACTCTGACTGAGATGTACATCCACTTCCTCCTCATTCAGACACACATGAGGAAGCAGAAGTATGAAGAGAGAGATCCAGAGAAACTCCTGCAGTCCAACAGAGACGTGATTGTGAAACTTGCTGAACTGGCTTTCAATCAGCTGATGAAGGGCAATGTGATGTTCTACGAGGAGGACCTGATTGAGAGCGGGATAGACGTCGCTGACGCCTCAGTGTATTCTGGGATCTGCACTGAGATCTTCAGAGAGGAATCTGTGATTTATCAGAGGAAGGTTTACAGCTTTGTTCATCTGAGCTTTCAGGAGTGTTTTGCAGCACTGTATGTGTTTTACTGCTATTTACACAACAACACTGAGGTGATGAAGATGTTCCTCACAGGAAAACACAGAACTCAGAGTGAGAAAGTTCCTCTGGATGTGCTTCTGAAAGGAGCGATGAACAAAGCCTTGAACAGTAAAACTGGACACCTGGATCTGTTCCTGCGATTTCTTCATGGCGTCTCACTGGAGTCCAATCAGAGACTCTTACAGGATCTGCTGAAACACACAGAGAACGACCCAGAGAGCATCAAGAAAATAATCCACAACCTCAAACGAGGACAAAAAAACAACATCAGTCCTGAAAGATGGATGAATCTCTCACACTGCTTGATTGAGATGAAGGATAATTCTCTTGTTGAAGAAATGCAGAAATTTTTAAACTCTGAAACAAACAACAAAAATCTTTCTCTTGCTCAGTGCTCAACTCTGGCAAACATGCTCCTGATGTCAGAGGAGGTGCTGGATGTGTTAGATCTTAAAAAGTACAACATCTTATCCTCATCAGAGGGGAGAAGGAGACTGTTACCAGCTATGAGGAACTGCAGAACAGCTCTGTGAGTGTAATAATTCAATAATATTATAATATGAACACATCACACAAGTTTTTTCTAAACCAGGTTCATGGAGCTTCTCCTACACTGCATGTCTCCTTTCTTTTTATGATTCTCTGCTCTCTACTAATGAGCTGATTACCATGAATCAAGTGCCCTATCTTTGATTGAGAAGATGAGCAAAGCTTGTGTTGGGGCGCATTTATCTTCAGTAGAACAATAAAGTCCATTTTTATCTGATGCTCTTTGGGAAGGAGAGTAAAAATGTCTGGTATTGGTAAACTTGAAGTGCTTATTTACGGCTCTTAATAATAAATCTGAGCTCTTACAATATTAACTGACGGTTCTTTCAGACAGTTCACTTCTGGTAACTGGATGAAGTGTGTTTGAGATTAACATACTAGTCAATTGCGTGCATATACATTTAATTGAAATGGTTTTTAACCAATAGTTTTGGTCTGAAAGAAAAAAGAAATATCTTTTCTGTTTAGTCCAAACCCTCCAAACATTTTTTTCTCATTTCAGTGAACTGGTGACTTAAGAGCTGCTGTAACCACTAATGTGAGCTTTAATTAAGTAATTGAAATATCTGAGCTGGCTTAAGTTGAACTTTCAGATTGTTCAGTTTTTAAACCGATGGGCCGGTTCATCCAGCTGATTTCCCGAGTTCACTGAAATTAATATAGCTCATCAGGCATTATCCAGCAGCATTTGCCTGGTGTTGTGAATAACGTTTTCTTTTGTGCAGTTTATCACTTCATTACACTTGATTATGTCCTCAGCAGTCACAAATATCAAAGTGAGAGTGATATGGGTTTGTATTTGGTTTGTATATTTGTATATGCTTAAAGGAGGACCATGGCTTCATCTAAATATCATTTTTACGGTTCTACCTTAGTGAAAAAAAAAGCTCATCTTGATTTTAATGCTGGAAGTGCCACAACCTCCCTCTCTGAAGCTTTTGTTTTGTAGTTCATGTGTTAATAATAAATAGTCCATTTAAAAAATCCATTCATCAACCCATTTTCAACCATTTATCTGTGGCTGGGTCGCAGGGAACCCCTGAACTTGCCTCTACCCAAACACTTCCTCCAGCTCCTCATGGGGCATCCAAAGGCATTCCCAGGCAAGCAGAAAGACGCATGTTTTAATCTATGCACTGCTGGTGCAACCGGCCCTAAGTCCTATGAAGCATCGCCACCTATACTGGGAAACACCCATACGATCTCACACACAATCACTCATACTGTAAACTACAGCCAATTTGTTTTACCCAATTCAACTGTAGCACAAGTTTTTTACTGTGGGGGAAGCCGGACAGTGCTAGTGACCACTGAGCCGCCGTGCTGCCAGAGCTAACTCATTAAAAAATGTATTCCATAATGTTATCAAAATATACAAAAAAATCTGCCTGTGTTTATTGAATGGTAGCAAATGCTCATAAAATAAAACTTCTGAGACACTTTGTTTTTCTGCTGGTCTTCCTGCTGTGAAGGCAGTGACAAGAAAAATCAACCGCACAATCATTTAAGATGGAGCTGATCACCCTGAGATCGAAGAATCTATCTGATAGCAACACTTACAGTATGCACACACATATATTACCTAATATAACTTTCTTTTCCAGACTGTCAGGCTGTGATCTCACTGATCAGCACTGTGAAGTCATGGCTTCAGTTCTACAATCATCAAACTCCTCACTGAGAGAGCTGGACCTGAGTAACAACAATAAACTGCAGGATTCAGGAGTGAAGCTGATCTGTGCTGGACTGAAGAGTCTAAACTGTCGACTCAACACACTGAGGTATGAAAGGAGAGATGTTTGACTAGTCTGAGTTTAAAAACAACAGCATGCAAGCAAAGAGCATTTACAGATGGTAAAATAAGTATTGAACACGTCATGATTATTCCTGAAAATTTATCTCTAAAGGAGTTGTTAACGTGAAATAGACCAACCAGATTTTGGTAAATATCCAAACCACAAATGAAAAATCTGAAATGATGTGTAATAACAATGATACGACACAAGGAGAAAGTACTGAACTACAGAAATATATTTAAAACTTTGTACAAAAGGCCTTTTTTTTGGTAATGGCCACTTCAAGAAGCCTCTTATATTGAGATTAGAGTCTGATGCTTTGCTCAGGTGGGATTTGATTTATTATTGTTTTATCAGTTTTTAATAGTCTCCAAATGTTCACTTTCTATTGGTGTGGCTATAAACTGATGTTTAGTTATTGTTTGTGTTGGATTCAAGTCAGGCTGAGCCATTCTAGCAGCTTTACTTTATATTTCTGAAATCAACTGAGAGTTTCCTTTTTGTGTTTGGATCATTTTCTTACTGAAATGTCCACCCTGGTTACATCTTCATTCTCCTGGTAATGTAGGTGTTGAGACTAAAGCAGCTAATATTCATTTACACTGACGAGTGGCAGGATTGCTCTCTAAAAACAGAGATTCCAGCTGCTGTCTGGGCTCTCCATGCCTTTTTACTCCTCCTTTTTTCATGTATTCAACATTTTTTCGCCTTTAACATTTCATTTTATTACACATAATATAATTTATATCTTAGTCTTGCTTTTTTATATATGGGTTACTTTGGCTTTTACCAACTTCTGGGGAAAATTTCAAATCAACAGCAACTTTAGAAACTGTTTTGAGTAAAATGGTGACATGTTCAATGCTTTTTTGCCTGCTGTATGTTGAGCTCCACCAAGCAGGGCTATACAGTAGAATAATTTCAGGAGGTGTCATGATAGCTTTATAACCTTATATACCTTTCTATTGGTCTTATTTTATGCTTGTTTAAATTTTAAGGGCACGTTAGTCTGAACTAGCAAGTTTAGGTATTTTGGTGAATAATTTGATGCGATCCACTATTGGCTACAATTACAAACTGATGAAGAAATGTACATGAGGCATGCTCTTTAATTGGCTGGTTGAAGACTATTCTTGCTGCTGTTTTCTGGATCAATTGCAGAGGCTTGATATTACTGACTGACAGGCCTGCCAAGAGAACTTTGCTAAAGTCCAGCCTGGAGAGAGTAGTAAGCTTGAACTAGATGTTTTACTCTGATAAAACGGGTCTAATTTTTTTAATGTTGCATAAGGCAGATTTGAGTAAGGTCTGTCTGTGCACTGCAAGACAGGGGTATAACATGAATGGGCGTAACTTGTAGTATGTTAGTGGCATAACTTGAAGTTATGGAGACCCACATGTCAAAACTATGTTGTCGGCAAGATGGTACATCAGTTATTAACATCTACACCTACTCCACACCTAAACCCAACCATCACCGTTTTTAACATCTAAGTATTTCCTCCATCTTGTCAACCACATCACGTTGTGACATCTCGCATGGTTAAATGGGATCTTGATAAACGCAAGTTACGCCTCTAACCTACTACAAGTTACACCTCTAACCTACTACAAGTTACACCTCTAACCTACTACAAGTTACACCTCTAACCTACTACAAGTTACACCTCTAACCTACTACAAGTTACACCTCTAACCTACTACAAGTTACGCCTCTAACCTTCTACAAGTTACACCTCTAACCTACTACAAGTTACACCTCTAACCTACTACAAGTTACGCCTCTAACCTACTACAAGTTACACCTCTAACCGACTACAAGTTACGCCTCTAACCTACTACAAGTTACGCCCCTTCATGTTATGCCCCTGTCTGGCAGTCCACATACAGACACACTTGGATTTGCAAGACTAAGCTGTTGTGTTAGTAATGTGAGTGAGCACAGGTTTAACTGAAGTAGACGTTGCCTGAGGGAGTCGAGTGGGAAAATGATCAAGCAGATATTGGGATGATTAGAACAGATAATGCAACACCAAAGGAGATTTGAGCAAATTTGATGTTGTTGTTTTTTTTGTAGCTTTTATGTGTTTTATAGCTTTTATGAATGTAAAGATTGAAGAACTTGTTGGGTAAATAAGGCTGTCGCTCTGCCTTACACTTCTGTCCATGCTCAAACAAAGACAGGTTTGGGTGGAGTGGAATTCAATTATTAGTGAACTTTAGTTTCTAGTGAGCTAAACATTTAATGTTTATATAGCTGTTAACGCACAAGCTTGATCTCTTCTGAAACATTAGCATTATTACATATTATTTATTTAATAATAACAGTAGATTAATATGAAAGAGTTGTTGTTGGAAATGGCATTGACATGAGACCAGCATCTTAGATTTTTGTGAAATTTTACACTTCACTATGGCCATTTTAAATCAAAAGCAGCAAAATTATGACCAACTAGGAAATGCTTCAAGTAGGAAATAAGAAAATGTCAAATGAGGTGTGTCATTTATTTAGTTTAACATTGCCAACACAAAAAACAAACATGAAACAATGTAAATATTGCATTGTTAGTAGCTACACAGTGTAAAAGACATTTTCTCATGACCCCCGTTTAGATTGCCTGGCTGTAATCTCACTGATAAGTGCTGTGAAGTTCTGTCTTCTGCTCTACAATCATCAAACTCCCCCCTGAGAGAGCTGGACCTGAGTAACAATAAACTGCAGGATTCAGGAGTGAAGCTGATCTGTGCTGGACTGAAGAGTCAACTCAACATACTGAGGTTTGTGCTTCATATTGATTTATATATCAAAAACACCTCTAAATTATCATAACTAGCATGATTTATTGTGTTAAAAGATGTGTTTTAATCTAGTAAAGGCGTAAAGGGGGTGGGGGGGGGATGTGTTCGCGAACAGAGAAGCAAATCCTAAACCACCCAGCTACATGATACAGAGTCCAGACAGACTATAACAAGCTGTCTGTATAAACACACATGCACATAAACACACAGCACCAAGCAAGTGACACACAGCATCACGCTCTCTCTCTCATTCACACACATACACACACGTAGAAAGCAATAAACAAGTGACACCCAGCATCACGCTCTCTCATTTACACACCTACATACGTGCGCTCGCTCGCTCGGGAGTCAGGAGCGATATTGTTAGACCACACGCTTCCGTCAAATTACACCAGGTACCGACCGCTCCCACGCTTTATTCAGAAATTTATTCCCGCGCCGTAAGAAATCTGGTTGGGTGCAGACCTCTACATCAGCACACCAGTATGTCTTATAACCAGAGTCATTGTGTTTTCAGATTGTCAGGCTGTAATCTCACTGATCAGTGCTGTGAAGTTCTGTCTTCGGCTCTACAATTATTAAACTCCTCCCTGAGAGAGCTGGACCTGAGTAACAATGAGCTGCAGGATTCAGGAGTGAAGCTGATCTGTGCTGGACTGAAGAGTCTAAACCGTCAACTCGCCATACTAAGGTACTTAAACCCCCCAGGGTTCAGCCATAAAATCAATAAAAGGAGCTTAACATACTGTCATTTTTATTATACTGATTAGACGAACACAGATGTGAAAACTGAAAAACGTCTATTTTTAAATATATATTCACAATTACAACAAAACAATATGTAGAATTAGTAAAACACAGGCAGTGCTTTCTCTTCCTGTGTCTTCTGACAGCTATAATTAAAACAACATGTTGCTCTGTTAGCTAATATACAGCTATACAGTCTAGTCTGACATTATTCATAGTTAGTTAATAGAGCAACGTGTTGTTTTAATTATTGTATGCACTGTAAATAATTATTGTCCAATCAGTTATCATAAGTGTGTGTACCTGCTCACTTTTAGTTTTAGGTGCTGTTTTTTGGTGCGTTTGGGCTGGAAACATTCAAGTGTATTTGGCATCACTGGCCATCATTTTCTCATTGTAATGCTGTGCTGTGTGTTTGTCTGAGGTTCTTCTCAGATTCTGTGGTGAAATTTGTATTTGCAGACTTCAGAAACCTGTTTTTAGTGTTAAATGAACCACGGTCCATTAGTCATCCTGATTCATTTAAGGCAAGTAACATCAAGTATGGGGGTGGCATGGTGGTTCAGTAATTATTCTCCATAATAAAGCCGAGAAGGAGAAAGAGAGAAGTCTGCTCTGCTGTTTCTCTGCTTTATTATGAAGAATAAATTTTCTGATATTCAAAACCTCCCGTCTGATCATTTCTAATTGATAAGGAGTCGGAATACAACACGCCTCTTACAACCGGGACAGGACCGGCCAACTATACCGTTCCTGAGCCCGACTCAGAGCACTCACACTTCTCAAACGATCTAGGAAATGGGCCTGAGCACGGTTCAGATGGCATAGTGTGAGTACGCTCTTGGACCACATCCATTACACTTGTATTGTCAAGTTCTGTCAACTTTAACCTGAGTAAAGAAAACTTCACTATTTAACTAAATGTGTCCGAAAAGAAGATGAATGGATGAATGATTACCAGCTGAGGTTCATTACTGAGCCTATATTTGGGCTACGTTTCTATGTCTCGATGTCAGTTCGTTGTGTTTGCTTATGTGTATCTGTGTTGTGCTCAGGACTAGAAGAGTGACTGCTGATATTGGTTTCGTCCCTCTGTCCCTGCTCCAGAGTTCCAGTGTCCTCACCCTTTTTGTAGCCTTGTTGGCTTATTTTTCACGGTTACCATTAAATATATCACTTGCATTTGGATCTATCTCTGTACTCTTATTTCTCACGTGACAGAACGAACTGACCTTGTCATGGATCCAGCGAGTGCATCCCAGATCTCTGAGTTCGTCTCAATCAGTAATGCCAGGATTGACCGGCAGGATGAGGCATTAGCTACCACCGCTCAGGCGATTCAGGCTCTGGTCGGCCAGGTCTCCTTGCTCACCACGCAGGTCCAACAGCTGGTTACAGGAGCGCACACAAGCTGAGACCGCACCAGCCCCTGTAGTGTTGCCAGCACCAACGACTACTAATCGCCTTGTTGAACCTCGCCTTCCTCCTCCAACCTGCTATTCCGGAGAGCCTCACCTATGCCGGTCCTTTCTCTCCAAGTGTTCCTTGTACATCACGTTGCAACCGTCGTTGTTCGCCACGGAGCAGGCTAAGGTTGCCTTTGTCATCACTCTCCTTTCGGGTAAGGCGGCTCAATGGGGAACTACAGCCTGGGAACAGAAACTGCCATGCTGTTCTACCTTCGAGCTGTTCTCCAAAGAGCTTAAGAAGGTGTTTGATCGGGCCGCTTCCGGGAGAGAGGCCGCCCGAATCCTCGCTGAACTCCGTCAGGGAAATCGGAGCGTGGCGGACTACTCTATTGAGTTTCGGACTTTGGCGGCTGAGTGCGGCTGGAACGAGGAGGCGCAGTGGGACATGTTCCTGCATGGACTATCCGAGCGTCTTCAGGACGAGATCTATACTGCAGATCTTCCAAAGACCTTGGACGAATTAGTGGATCTGGCAGTTCGGGTGGACGCCCGATTGCTCCGCCGAGAGAATCGCAGGCAGCAGGTCAGGTTTTTGGAGCCGGTCTCTGGTCCTCCGGTTTTGGCTGCGGCGCCGGAAGTGGGAAGCGCTGACCCGGAACCGATGCAGGTGGGCAGGTCCCGCTTGTCCGTGCAGGAGAAGCGCCGACGGAGAGAGGAGGGACTCTGCCTTTACTGTGGTGGCACGGGACATCGTGTGGTTTCCTGTCCAGTAAAAGACAACACCCATCAGTAGGTAAGAGGTTACTGATGGGTGAAATTAATCTGGATAAACCCTCTGCGGCGGCTACCTTGTTGCCCGTCACTTTATCATGGGGTTCCGGAAGCCAGAACACCCATGCCCTTGTTGATTCCGGGGCAGAGGGGAATTTCATTGATTCCAGTTTCGCTTTCAGTTTTAAACTTCCGGTTAACACCCTTTCACAACCCATTGCAGTACGCGCCCTCAGCGGACTTTCCCTTCCCAATATCACTCACTCCACTAAACCCATAAAGATGATCACGTCCGGAAATCATGTTGAAAATATATCTTTCTTTTTAACAGACTGTGCTAACACACCAGTGGTTTTAGGTCATCCTTGGCTGATCCTCCATAAGCCTCACATTAACTGGGGTCTTAATACTATATTTTCATGGAGTGAGAACTGTCATGAGTCTTGTCTTTCGTCTGCTCGTTCTGCTGTGTCTTGTTCTGTGTTTCAGGAGGAGCGCATGGACCTGTCAAACGTGCCCAGTGAGTACCTTGACCTGAAGAGAGTGTTCAGTAAGTCTCGGGCTGCTTCTCTGCCTCCTCATCGTCCCTATGACTGTGCTATAGATTTATTGCCAGGTACATCTCCGCCTAAAGGCAAACTATACTCTCTTTCTATTCCTGAGAGGGAGGCCATGGAGAAATACATTTCTGATTCTCTAGCGGCTAAGATCATTCGCCCTTCTTCTTCACCGGCGGGGGCGGGGTTCTTTTCGTGAAAAAGAAAGATGGGTCTCTTCGTCCTTGCATAGATTATCGAGGGTTGAACAACATCACGGTGAAGAATACTTATCCTTTGCCGCTGATGTCTTCAGCGTTCGAGCGTCTGCAGGGGGCATCTTTTTTCACGAAATTAGATCTCCGCAACGCATATCATTTGGTTCGCATTAAGCAGGGTCATGAATGGAAAACTGCATTTAATACCCCCAGGGGTCATTTTGAATATTGTGTTCTCCCTTTTGGGCTTTCCAACGCCCCCGCAGTTTTCCAAGCACTCGTTAATGATGTGTTGCGAGATATGATAGATCAGTTTATTTATGTCTACCTGGATGACATTCTGATTTTTTCCCGTTCTCTCCAGGAACATGTGCAGCACGTCAGGCGAGTGCTTCAGAGGCTGCTAGAGAATGGGCTTTTTGTCAAGGCGGAGAAATGCGTGTTTCATGCACAGTCTGTTCCTTTTTTAGGACACATTGTGTCGGTCGAGGGGGTGCGCATGGATCCAGAGAAGATTCAGGCTGTGGTGAATTGGCCAATTCCGGAGTCTCGTAAGGCCCTGCAGAGATTTCTGGGTTTCGCCAATTTTTACCGGGGTTTTATTCGCAATTTCAGCCAGCTCGCCGCCCCTCTGACATCCTTAACCTCCTCCAAGACTTCCTTCAGGTGGTCGAGTGCAGCACAGGCTGCATTCACAAAATTAAAGGGCCGCTTTGTTTCAGCCCCCATTCTGGTGACTCCTGATCCCTCCCGGCAGTTTGTGGTGGAGGTTGACGCGTCAGAGGTGGGGGTGGGCGCTATCCTGTCCCAGCGTGCATCCTCGGATGACAGAATTCATCCTTGCGCGTTTTTTTCACACCGATTATCTCCCGCAGAACGTAATTACGACATTGGTAATAGGGAGTTGTTGGCTGTCAAACTCGCTTTGGAGGAGTGGCGTCATTGGTTGGAGGGTTCGGGGGTTCCCTTTATCGTTTGGACCGACCATAAGAACCTTGAATACATCAAGTCTGCCAAACGACTTAGCTCCAGGCAGGCTCGGTGGGCATTATTTTTCGGACGATTCGACTTTACCATCTCTTATCGACCGGGTTCTAAGAACATCAAACCCGATGCGTTATCCCGTCTTTTCGATTTTTCCGAGCGCAATACGTCTCTTGAGCCCATCGTTCCTCAGAGGATTTGTATTTCTGCGGTGACTTGGGAGATCGAGAGCAGGGTTCGCACAGCCCTAGATGGGGTAACGCCCCCGGCCGGATGCCCACCCAGCCGCTTGTTTGTGCCGGAGGAGATTCGGTCTGACGTCATTCGATGGGGACATTCCTCCAAAGTGGCTTGTCATCCTGGGGTGAGTCGTACTATATTTTTGGTTAAACAGCGATTCTGGTGGCCAGCTATGGCACGGGATATACGTGAGTTTGTTTTGGCCTGTTCCGTTTGTGCTGTTTCTAAGACTTCTAATCGACCTCCCGCTGGACTCCTTCATCCTCTGTCAGTGCCTTCGAGACCCTGGTCGCACATTTCGCTAGATTTTGTCACAGGTCTCCCGCCATCTGGTGGCAATACGGCTGTTTTGACCGTGGTGGACCGGTTCTCGAAGGCTACTCACTTTATCCCTCTGCCCAAATTACCCTCAGCCAGAGAGACAGCGGATGCTGTCATAAATCACGTCTTTCGCATTCATGGCCTCCCGACGGACGTGGTTTCTGACAGGGGCCTCAGTTTGTCTCTAAATTTTGGAGAGAATTTTGTCGCTTATTGGGGGCGTCTGTAAGTCTTTCTTCTGGTTTCCATCCTCAGAGTAACGGACAGACTGAAAGGGCCAACCAAGATCTCGAGCGTATGTTACGTTGTTTGGTTTCCCAGAATCCCACCTCTTGGAGTCAGCAGCTCCCATGGGTGGAGTACGCACACAACTCATTACCAGTGTCTGCCACGGGCCTTTCTCCGTTTCAGTGTAGTTTAGGTTACCAGCCACCAGTTTTTCCCAGTCTGGAATCCGAAGTCGCGGTCCCCTCCGCTCACGCCTTTGTCCAGAGGTGCCGACGCACTTGGAACAGGGCCAGACAGACCCTCCTCCAAGTGGGTGCGCGCACCAAGGCTAAAGCTGATCGCCACCGGTCTAAGCCTCCCGTTTACGTCGTCGGTCAAAAAGTGTGGCTTTCAACCAAGAATATTCCCTTGCGTTCCGTATGTAATAAACTTGCACCTAAATTTATTGGCCCATTCACTGTCACCAAAATCATTAGTCCGGTGGCAGTCCGCCTCAAACTTCCTCCAGCGTACAGGAGAATACATCCCGTGTTTCATGTTTCCAAATTAAAGCCCGTTTTTCATACAGCCATTAACCCGCCCAGTCCGGTCCCTCCCCCGCCGCGTCTCGTAGATGGGGAGACCGTTTATTCGGTTAAGCGCATTCTGGATTCTAGACGGAGGGGGCGAGGATTTCAGTACTTGGTGGACTGGGAAGGTTACGGTCCAGAGGAGAGAAGTTGGGTTCCGGCTAGGGACATATTGGATCACTCTCTTATCGATGAATTCAATCGCCAGGTAAGCTCTTCTGGGAGCACCAGGAGGTGCTCTTAAGAGGAGGGGTATTGTCACGGTTGCAGGTTTGTGCGCTTTCCGGAGTATCTGTTTTGTCACATGGGTTTGTGTTGTTTGTTTTTCCACGTGTATTTGTTTGGTCACGTGTCATGACGGCACTCAGCTGTTTGATTGATCACCAGCTGAGGTTCATTACTGAGCCTATATTTGGGCTACGTTTCTATGTCTCGATGTCAGTTCGTTGTGTTTGCTTATGTGTATCTGTGTTGTGCTCAGGACTAGAAGAGTGACTGCTGATATTGGTTTCGTCCCTCTGTCCCTGCTCCAGAGTTCCAGTGTCCTCACCCTTTTTGTAGCCTTGTTGGCTTATTTTTCACGGTTACCATTAAATATATCACTTGCATTTGGATCTATCTCTGTACTCTTATTTCTCACGTGACACTGTGGTCAGGATGATCAGAAATGAAATTCAGCTCATCTTCATGTTTCCACCAATGAAGAGCTCAAACACACACACACACACACACACACACACACACACACACACACACACACATGAAGGATGTCTTACTCTCCAGCAGGCATCTTATCAGAATAGTAATGAACATCTCTCCACTGGCAGATAATGAAGCACAGAAGTTTTCTTTCAGACAACAGAATATTAAAATCCTTTATTCTTTAACACACAGTGATATTCACATCTAGTGACCGCTGTTCAGGCAGCATCAAATGTCCAGTTCCACATGAGACGTCTCTGTGACCTCTTGAATTGGCCAGAAGATCCTGAGGAGACGAATAATGTGGCACAGAAAAACTTCAGTTTTCCTCTGAAGAGGGACGACACTCATCAGCTCATCATATAATCCAGACCCTTAAACATTCAACTTTATTAATAATCATAAAGACATGAGAAAGGACACGTGTTACTCCATCCTGGAGCAGACATCCATCAGAAAATCCACTCCTTCACACACTAACATGAGCTCTTGCTGTTGTTGTAGATTATCCGGCTGTTTGGTGACAGAGGAAGGTTGTGCGGCTCTGGCTTCAGCTCTGAGCTCAAACCCGTCACACCTGAGAGAGCTGGATCTGAGCTACAATCACCCAGGAGAAGCAGGACTCAAACTGCTCTCTGACAAACTCCAACACCTCCACAAACTCAAGTAAGTGCTTTTATTGCAGGAAGAGTAGATAAACAGCCCACTGGAGGCCTTTTCCAGACTGTAGACTCTTCATCATGACATCTAATCATCCTCATATCATAATAGAGTGGAGGAACTATGACGTCAATGTGTATGCAAAAACCCAGAAGCGAGTTAGCATTTTAGCAGTTCTGGTTCCCTCGTCCCAAAGTCAATGGGTTTCTTCAATGGGATTTCAGTTAAATCGCTTAAATAAGGTTCGTGATAAACACAACTTCAATATACTTTCACATTTTATTCTACAACATAAAACACATCAGGTACATCACACTCTTGAGTTTTTAAATCGCTTACGCTTCTTTAAAGACTGTTGCTATCAAGTTGCTAAATGGGACTACAGGCGGTGTCGGAGCCATTATACGTCATCGTGCTGAACTGGTCTGGAGCGCAGCTCGCTTGTGTTTAAGGCATTTGGATTTCTCTGTGATTTAAGTATTTTCATGAATAGTATATTATAGTTTGTAGTATTTTTCTAATTGGGAATTCATATTGTGTGTAGATAATGCCTTCACTTGTAAAGACTGTCAAGACAGATTCATTTGTTGATCGTTTATTTTAATTAAAGAGACGGGGATACAGCTTACCAGTGCAGCCTGTCTCTTTCCTGCTCTCAGTAATGCAAACGTGTCAATAAATGTGTGAAAATACCTACATATTAACTCATTTTATCGTGATCAAGTGATTTTTCATCTGTTTTATTCTTCATCTGGACACATTTAACTCTGTCATAACTGCAATATTTACACTCCTCCTTAAAATGTATAGCAGATGTGACTGTATGGGCTGCTTTTCGCTGTACTTCGTGACATAAAAAAATACTGAATGTTGTTCTGTGTCCATGATGGAACTTGCAGGCATTTGATAGACCTCTGCTCCTCGCGCCTCATTTCGACTGTTACAGTAAGCGGGCTGTGTGCACGCGAGTGATACACTTATTTAAATATGTCTTATGATAATACTATGTAGGCACATTTATACATACAGTTTTAAAACGTTTACAACCGTAAAGCAAAACAGATGTATTTCTAACATATAAACGATCCAAAAGGCACGTAGGTCGTGTGTATTTGCGTATTTATTTGTTTATAATATATAGCGTGGATTATAATATATTAAACAGAGAGATTAACTCTGTCATGGACATTATTTCTAAAAATAAGATAGAAAAGATTGTCCGTAGCAGGGCGGTGCTGACGTCACAGGAGAGCGCCCCGAAAGCACAGTAGTTCGTTTGTAGCCTAATGTTAGCTTTTCAGTTCTTGCGTTTGCATTTAAGATCCAAAAGTGCTCAAAGTTGTATTTTCGTGTGAGGATTATCCTGCTGGACAAAACGTGTAAGTGTAATGAACTGTGTTTGAACACAGAGCTTATTATTTGCAATCATCGAAAAGCCTATGGGAAAATCCTATGGGGATTTTATTGAAGGAACCAGTTTTATGCTAGCAGCCGATTAGCCTACAAGGTGACGTCATAGTTCCCCCACTCTCAGCTTCACGGCTCTGTCTCCTCTCCACCAATACGTTGCTGTGTGGAGTGTGTGCTCTGGTGCTGAATGGTTGAAATCCTGAACAGACGGGAAATGTTGTAATATTTCTCTGCTGCTGCTTCATGAAGTGTCTCCTTTCACCCTCTGCTTCACCTGCTGATTTCTCTTCATCCTCGATTCTTTAACCGCTTTGGTGAAGGTGTGGAGAAGATGTAAATCATCATAGCACATGCATTATTGTTTCTGTGTGTGTGATATACTGAAAATGCCCTACTTTGGAAAAAAATTCATTTACATGTCTTTTTTAATCACAATTGATGAAACCTGGCTAGTTGTGTGTTGTGTTTGCTCTGCACAGCTTGTAGGTCTCTGTCTGAATTGTCTTTTACACTGGATACAGAAAGCTTTGCTCTTGATCAGGCGATGATCAAAATAATTATATTTAGCTGCAGCACAGAAATGTGTCGATTAATACTGAATGTTTAGTTGTCATTACGTGAGGTTGTTATAACTGCAGTACTTTATCAATGGCAGCTTTTTCTAAAACGTCCAGATCTCCACTGACTCTCTGAAAACTGAAGCTCAAACTCACCAGCATCACTGTTAGAGCCGCTTGTGTTTGTGTGTTTAATCAGTGCTTCAGTTATCAGGAGCTCAGTGATATCTGTTTGTTTCCTTCTAATACGGGTTTTCAGACTGATGTCTGAAATTTCTGATGT
>NC_079437.1:58184458-58269458 GCF_903798145.1 Danio aesculapii | reverse complement strand
AACCTCACTGGTCCTACACCACCCAACCCGCTCCGAGCTGGTATCGAACCGGCCACTTTCCGCATGGGAGTCGGGTGCTCTACCAAGGAGGCTAAAGACCATGGAGGTCAGAGGAGTGAGGTTTACCTGCACAGCACTTACTAGCCGGCCCCCGTTACACATGTAAACACCACATTTACTGTAGCAGGAAAAGCAAATCCCCCTGTGTACATCACATATACTAAAATCGGTGTGATACAGAGAAGATTAACACGGTCCCTTGCACACCAGAACTAAATGAGCATTTAGGGGAAATCTTGCTATTAAATTTAGCCCGTTTGGGATTTATTCAGTAGCAATTCTGAAGGATTTTGATTGAGACTTGGTCAGCTTTATTAGACGAAGATGCCAAAACTGTTCCCAATCAGTGTCACCAAATATATTATTCCAAAAACCAGTGCCTCCGAAACGCTTCGTCCCTTTAGCATTGTGTGCTAGGCTGGTTGGCTGGTTTTAGCTGGTTTAGAGTGGTTTTGGCCATTTCCAGGCTGGTTTCCAGCTATTTCCAGTCTGGTCTTAGCTGGTCAGGCTGGAAGATTACCTGCTAAATCCAGCTAAAACCAGCTTGACCTGGTTTTAGCTGGTCATCTTCCAGCCTGACCAGCTAAGACCAGGCTGGAAATGGCCAAAACCCCTCTAAAACCCGGCTGGTCAACCAGCTAAAACCAGCCTAGGCTGGTTTAAGCTGTTTTTTTCAGTAGGGTTTCTCAATCTTTAAACAGTTTAAATAGCATCAATCCTTTGCACAGTCATACACTGTAAAAATGGCCGTGATTTCAATGGTAAAAAACTGTAAAAATGCTACAGTAAAAGTCCGTAACCTGGTTAACATTACGTTTCTTTAATATATACGGTGATTAACTGTAAATTGACTTTCCCAGAATTCCCTGCACGGCACATCACTTTTAATTATTTTTGTTGACATTAATATGCATCTTTTTAGTCGTTTCCTCTTCAGTGATGTACATTAGAGATTTATTTTACATCTAATGTTGATAAACAATGTTTATTTCATGACTAATTGTATGCGTGTTACCATACTGGTGTTTAGTAGCTGTGTGAATGACACTGAGCACCTTCTATACACTGATACACTCTTCTGCTAGTGGGAAAAGTTGTTTGTGATGAGCGTTGGTTCATTCCACTTCCTCATCATCACCTGCATGTGGCTGTGTTAACGTGTCTAACTGTGTAACAAAAGATGTGTAGATGTTGGTTATTCAAAATACAGACATATTACATCTATAAATTAATGAAATACAGTACTTTACCATAAAAATTAGAAATGACTTTTACAGTTTGTACCGTATTTTTAACGGTAAAGTACTGGCAACCGCGGCTGCCGTTTTTTTACCGTAAATTTTATGGATTTATTTTTTATAGTGCATCAATTATACATAAGAGTGGTTTTCTCTTATGAATGTGCGTAATCTGAACATTATACTGAATCAAGATAATCATCTACACAGGACAATATGATCTCTCACACTTTCTGAAATGTTGTTTAATAATTCTGCAGACAGCTCAGCTTTGATGCTGAATATCGTGCTGCCTCGTCGTTTCCTACAACAGACACCATGTAGAGACTCCAAACAGAAGAAGACATCGCAGTTAGTTTGTGTGTCATCTGCCATTCAGAGGCGCATCTTATTCAGTGGTGATAAAGAGACTTTTCAGCTTGGAGAAACACTGCTGCTGTTTTATTTTACAATCCTATATCAGAGAAAGCTGGGACAGTGTGGAAAACGCAAATGAAAAAGTAAGTGGTGATTTCTAAATGTACTTTCACTTCATTGCAGACAACATAAAGACAAAATATTTCATGTTTAGTCTGATCAACTACATTTCATTTGTAAATCTACATCATTTCCTGTCATTCAGACCTGCAACACATTCCAAAACAAAAGTTGGGACAGGAGCAGTTTAGGGCTAGAAATAAGGTAAACTAGTTAAATAATGATGTGATGTGAAACAGGTGACGTCAGCAGGTGATTTTAATTATGATTTGGTACAAAAGCAGCATCCAAGAAAGGTCTAGTCCTTTGTATATGGGTACCAGCACACTCAGGAGTTGAGGGTAATGAAGCAGCAGATAGGTTAGCAAAAACAGTAATGGAAAAAGAGAGGGTAGAAATGCAAATTCGGTGTAGTAGGGCTGAACTTAAATCAGTAATTAAAAAGGGAATACACAACAATTGGCAAATAAGTTGGGACAATGAACAAAAAGGCAGACGCTTATATGTAATACAGCCAAAGGTAGGAAAGATTTTGAAATCATGTAGGAGCAGGAAGGAGGGTTGTATTCTTTCAAGATTAAGGCTAGGACATACAGCTCTGAACTCTACATTACACATGATAGGAAAACATCCAACAGGGCTGTGTGATGGATGCAGAGAGAGACGGTAGAACATGTAATGATTAGTTGCAATAAATACACAGGAAAGAAATGTTATTAAAGATCTACGGATAAATGATGAACAAATAACACTGAAAGATTTTATTATTATTATTATTTTAATAATATTATGCTTTCCCCTCTCTTCTACTATCTTTCTCTGTCTCGGCTGTGAAGGATCTGAGCTGTAGATGGAGGAGCTGAACACGCAGCAACAACGAAGGCTCAGGTTTTGATGAGTCTAGAGGTAAAGAAATGAGTCCCTGATCCATAACCCACAGTAGGTGGCGGTAATGCTCTATTTAAGAATGTGAACCGCCAATAAAACACCAGGAAGAAGGAGAAGGTCTAGGAGTAAAGATGGGCTGAAGATTGCCAGTTTGCCAAATTATTGAAATGTTTAAAAACAATGTTCCTAAAAGAAGGATAGGAAAACATTTGGATATTTCATCTTCAACAGTGCAGAACATCATTAAAAGATTCAAGGAATCTGGAGGAATTTCAGTGCGTAAAGAACAAGCCTGAAGCTGAACTACCTTGATCTCCAATCCCTCAGGCAGCACTGCATCAAGAATCCTCATTCAATTGATGTTGCGACCACAGTCACAACATCAAATGAGGGGAAGCAAAAATGGATCGGTCTAGGGGTTTTATTAACAAAACAACCTAAAAGTAAACAAAGTGTGTGTAGAAAACACAACAAACTTAGGCTGAACACATAATGGAGCACAACTCCACATCTGGACGACCGCTCAAATCCCCGTCACGGAAGTGCTGCAGCATGAGCTCTGATAACGCTCATCAGGTCAATGATCCACAGCTGTAAAGGAATCTACTTAATCAAAAACACTAACAGCAACAAAACACTAGAGGGCGACAAAATAACAGAAATAAATAAATACATGGACATGTAACAATCTATAAGCAATATCACCACATGGGCTCAGGACTACTTTGGCAAACCTTTGTCAAGTACCCCAATACGTAGTTACAGCCACAAATGCCAGTGAAAACTGTACTGTGCCAAGAGAAAGCCCTACAGTATGTTAACAGTGTCCAGAAGCACCGTCAACTGGGCTCGAAGGTATCTGGGATGGTCTATCACACAGTGGAAACCTGTAGTGTGGTCAGATGAGTATTTCAGGCATTTTTGGCAGAAATGGACAGTCTCTGGACCAAAGAAGAAAAGGATCTTCCAGACTGTTACCAACAACACGTCTAAAAGCCAGGATCTGTTATGGTATGGGGTTGTGTCAGTGCCCTTGGCAAAGGTAACTTGCGCTTCTGTGATGCATCATTAATGCTGAACAGTACATAGAGATTCTGGAGCACGATATGCTGCCTTATTCTCAAGGGATGCCCATGCATATTTCAACAAGACAACGCAAAACCACATTCTGAACACAATACAAAGTCCTGGCTGCAGTGAAAGAGAATACACGTACTTGACTGGCCTGCCTGCAGTCCCGACTTGTCACCAATTGAGAATGTGTGAAGCGCAAAATGCGACAACGAAGACCCCGTACTGTTGCCAACCTCAAGACTTGTTTGCAGGAAGAATAGGACAAAATTACACCTGAAACACTTCATCACTTGGTGTCTTCAGTCCCTAAACGTGTTTTAAGTGTTGTGAAAAGGACAGGCAACATTACAAAGTGGTAAATGCTTTACTGTTTCAACTTTTTTTTAATGTGTAGCAAGAATCAAAACTGGAATACGTGTTTATTAAAAAAGTTATAATAAATCATGAGCAGAAACCATGTTTTTTTTTTTCTATACTGTCCCAACCTGTTCTGATTTAGTGAATAAAATGGTGTTTTATTCACGAATATTCTATGCAGTAACTCATTTAGCGCATACAATAATTTCACAACTGAGGATGGAAACAGTTAACAACAGGGATGCTCAGAGACACACACGCATGACTTGATCTGTAATTTAACTGACTTTCAAGGCTACTCATATTCACTACATACACTGAAACTGTATGAAGTATTCCTCCAAATGTGGGGGGCGCTACGGTGGTGCAGTGGGTTTCTTTTTCTGGATAGCTTTTTTAAACTCTCGGTTGGGTTTAGAGAAGTGGATGGGTCAATCGGTGCTTTTGAAAACACTATTGGTTGGGTTTAGGGAAGGAAGAGGGTGGGTCAGTTGATTGGTCAGTCAGTGAGTCAGTTAGTCAACAGTGGCCTCTGGTGGATTCATGCGAGAACAGCAGGAGTGAATAGCACTTGCGAGAGAAATTTGCAACACAAAACGTACCCCTATATACATTCCTGGAGAACGGCAAATACGTGCCTGGAGCTCCAGTTTTTGTTTTTCGCTAATCCACCAGAGGTGTCACGGTGTCGCAGTAGGTAGCAGGTTCGATCCTCAGTCGGCATTTCTTTGTGGAGTTTGCATGTTCTCCCTGTGTTCGCGTGGGTTTCTTCCAAGTGCTCCGGTTTCCCCCACAATTCCAAGGACATGCGGTACAGGTGAATTGGGTAGGCTAAATTGTCCATAGTGTATGAGTGACTGAGTTTGTATGGATGTTTCCCAGTGATGGGTTGCAGGTGCAAGGGCATCCGCTGCGTAAAACATGAGCTGGATAAGTTGGCCGAATCACCCAGAGGCCGGTGTGTACGCTTTTTCAGCTCTCAAATTTCTCTGGCAAGTGCCATTTGCACCTGCTGTTCCACCAGAGGCCGCCGTCGACTGATTTACAGACTGACCAACAAACCAATGCCCCCACCTCCACATTTCCATAAACCTAAGCAATAGCAATTTAAAAATTACAGATTGACCCACTCACCCTCTTTCCTAAACCCAACCGCAGTATTTTAAAAAGCAATCCAGGACAAGAAAAGTCCCTTAATTTATTTACCATGTTTTCAGATTTTACCATATTCTCACCTTGTTATTTACTTGTTTATTTCATTTTCTGGCTTTTGTTTTTGTTTTACCTGCTTTCTGGACCTGTTCTTCACCAGACACAAATCCCATTGTCATGGTCAACTCCGCTTTGCGTCTCAAGTCTGCCGACGTACGTGTTGAGCTACAGGACAAACTGGTAACAGCAGGAAAGCTGTCCATACAGAGGTAAGCTGTCAGCTGGTAAGTGCGAAAAAGAACGGCGCAATACCGCCCCATAGCGTTCGTTTAAAGATTAAATGCAGCCATGCATAGCTCTGGCTACATAACTCATGATCTCCAGATACATATATAGGGCTACATTTTCAGAATGAGCCTATGTTGGAAATTTGAGATCTCAAAAACCACACAGAGCGGCCTCTGGTGGATTTGCGAAAACAATATGTAAAAAAGTAGATCCTGTTATATATTTGGTGCTTTCCAGAAATGTATATAGGGGTACTTAGAATGAGCCTGGGTTGACTAATGTTCTACGATGATATACACTTAAAAATGTACACGTAAAAAAATTGTTGCTACTTTTTTAGGCGCAGTAGGTAGTGCTGTCGCCTCACAGCAAAAAGGTCACTAGTTCGAGCCCCGGCTGGGTCAGTTGGCGTTTCTGTGTGGAGTTTGCATGCTCTCCCTGTGTTCGCGTGGGTTTTCTCCAGGTGCTCCGGTCCCCCCTACAGTCCAAAGACATGCGTTACAATGGGTAGGGTAAATTGTTTGTAGTGTATGAGTGTGTAAGGATGTTTCCCAAAGATGGGTTGCAGCTGGAAGGGCATCCGCTGCGTAAAACATGTGCTGGATAAGTTGGCAGTTCTGCTGTGGCAACCCCAGATTAATAAAGGGAATAAGCCAAAAAGAAAATGAATGAATGAATAAATCCACAAGTTTGTCAATGTAAATAAGTGAACTCAATCATTTTATGTAGAGATAACATGAATGATTTGTGATGAAGGTGAAGTGGGTCAGATAGAAAAGGTTGTAAAATGAGCAGCGGTCTGGCTTCGCACACACAGTACAGTATTGATTGTGTTTTGAACAATACAGTCCAGCCGCAGCCTCACCTTGTGCTCCATGTGACAGTTCAGCACACAGACAGACAGAAAGCTTCATCAGAGCTGGAGAATGGAGCACTTCACACAGCCTTCATGTCACGTTCACATGGCACTGCTGTTTGGGGTTGCACATGCACACGGCAGATTCACATCTTCATCAGCATGAGCACAATCTCCAGATCGCTGAGCTTTACTGGGACACTTCTCAAAGCACGTCTGTGAACAGGTGAAGCTCAGGGGAACTCATTAAACATTTCACTGAAATTCATTCAGTGCTAATAAACTGCTTTATTATTAACCTCCCAGACTGGGGGGTCTCTAGACCAGTGTTTCCCAACCCTGTTCCTGGAGGCACACCAACAGTACATATTTCGGATGTCTCCCTTTTCTGACCCATTAACTTCAGGTGTTGGAGTCTCTTCTGATGTTATGATAAGTTGATTCAGGTGTGTTTGATTAGGGAGAGGTTGAAAATGTGTACTGTTGGTGTGCCTTCAGGAACAGGGTTGGGAAACACTGCTCTAGACAATCAAAGGACCAATCAATGAGACACTTGACTGTATTAATGTTTCTCATCATCAAATAAAACATTTTAATCTGCCTAATTAATGAAATTATTCATATATAAAGTCAAAGTTTGAACACATTATTGAATTTCTGTATCAGGAGGACATAGATGGTCCTTGGCAGCTATTAAAATTTGGATAAACAGCATCACATGACATCTCACACAGTAGCTACTGTACGTTTCCAACGACCTATTTTTATGCGCATAAAAAAACGGTTGATGGAAACACCAAGATGCGCATCAATTTTAAAAATGTGCATAAAAAACGTATGCGCATAACTAAGCATAACTTTTTATTCGATATGAAAAGATGCGCATAAACTATGATGGAAACACTTTTACCGAACAAATTCCAGTATGTGTATTAAATAAAGTCATGCGATTTTGTAATAAGAGATCATGTGATGATAAAAATGTGCGTGAACAGACAAACCAGCAGGCTGAGCAGACTGTAGAACATCTGAAATGTTGTTTTGGTCCTTCTAAAATGCCTGAACCGCTTCAGTATTTGTGTTGTTATATTATTAATGACCTCCAGAATCAAGAGCGTTTGCGCTCCAGGTCTCACGCCGCTAAACGCCACTGCGCGTTTACTGCGTGTCAGGATTGCCTTCTGAGCTGAAAGTCGTTTATTAAATGAAGAAAAGATTCACGCAGCGTCTCCTACTGCAGCAAATTCAGTTTTTACTGTTGATATTTGGCGTGAAGTGACTATTTTGTTCGCTTTGACTCGTTGGATGGAAACGCTGCTTTATTCGCACGTCTTTTATGCGACAATCCAGTTTTGCGCAAGTTAATTAGCATTTTTGGATGAAAACATAGCTAATGACACAGTGTCATTATATTGAAAAAAGGCTACATTTACACAACAACCAAGTAGCCAAAAACAAAGTGATTTCCGTGTCTCTAAAAAGTTTTACATCTACACATTAATGATTTCAAAATGATACACATTTACAAGTATATAAAAGTATTTACAATGTCAGGCCAGTATCAGTGTAAGGCTGTCAAATTGTTACTACCTGTAGGGAAGTATTGACATGCCGTCGGCTACTCTTGTTTAAAATGTGTCTCCTGTGTTGTTTTTAATCTGAAGTAAATCCAGACTCTGCTGATGAAATGTTAGCAAACACTTGAGCAACAACAACTACTTACTCAGCATTATAGTGTACGTTTATTCGCACTTAAATCTGTATTTCCCTATCCACTTACTATTCACACATGTCATTGTATTCATTTTCCTTCGGCTTAGTCTCTGATTTATCAGGGGTCGCCACAGTGGAATGAACCAACTATTCCAGCATATGTTTTTTATGCTGCGGATACCCTTCCAGCTGCAACCTAGTAATGGGAACCACCCATTCTCTCACTCAAACACACTCATACACTACTGTCATTTTAGCTCATCCAATTCACTTATAGCCCATGTCTCTGGATTGAGGGGCAACCAGAGCACCTGGAGGAAACCCATGCGAACATGGGGAGAACATGCAAACTCCACATAGAAATGCCAACTTTCTTGCTGAGGCAACAGTGTTAATTACTGAGTCATTTTTACGAAACGAAAATCGTGGCAATTTTAAAAACTTCCATTTGATAACCCATTTTCAAAATATGCCACTGTTACTGTATGTTAACAAACATGGTTACCTAAAGGCAGGGCTTAATTTGTGCCGGAACACCTCTGAAACTTGATCTGTCACCTCATTTTACCGATCTCGCTCTTTAACCGCCCTCCTCCCCCATCCCCTGTTCACCTTCAATTTCTTCCACGACTCCCCAAACCTCTTCACTTTCTTCTGCGGCTTCCTTTACCCCCCATCCCCCACCCCCCGAGCCCTCTTCACTTTCGTCCGTGACAGTACTCCGCCATACACAGCCAAACATCCGCCACCCCCTGTTCTCCGCTTTCATGCGCGACACCTCTCCATCCTCGGGTAACATGCCGTTACACCAATCTGTTCCGGGACCTCGCAATTCACAAATTGAGCACTGGCTAAAGGCAAAAATGGCTCCTAAAGGCAGGATAGAAAAACATACTGTAGAGAACAGCCTATGAATCAGATGCCTGTAGATCCACTTTTCGCAGTAATGACACAGGGGCCATTTTCACAATGATTTCAACCAAAAACAGAAGACTTTTATAAACCTTGCTCAGTTTTTGGCTACACTGTAAACATAACCTGAAAGCCCTCATTTTCTGGATGAGCTCCTCAGTCTCTCAGATCATTCTGGAGGAGTGTTGGAGATTTCTGCATTTCAGTCAGGAGTTAGGATGAGCTCTGGACTATTGAACATCTTGATGTTTTGTTTTTTTCTTCAGCTGTTCTGTTGTAGATTTGCTGCTGTGTTTGGGATCATTGTCTTGTTCAAGACCATGTTTTGATTTAGCTTTATCTGTGGGATGGGCATTGTGTTCACACACAGTTGAAGGTCATTCCAGAAACTTAACTTACCATCTGCTAAACCCTAAACTTTCTGTTGAGTAACCCAAAACCTGCTTACCATATGTCAGTTCCAAACCACCCAAGAGGAGTTAGTATAATCAATCTCTTAAAGGTTGTCGAGAGTTGAAGGTTCACCTTTAATAGACAGGGCAGTGGAGATTACAGACAGGAAAGTGTGGGGAGCAGAGAGAGGAAGAATCAGCAAATGACCTAGAGCTGGGAATCGAACTCAGACTGCTGTGAACACCTTAGTGTTAGGTATCAACACTCTAACACCTAGGCTATTGGCACCAACACAGTTGAAGGCATTTTTATTTGATCGCAGAATTCACGAGTCACTGTGAAAAGTCAAGGTCGGGAAAAAAGGGCAGCGTACTTTACAAACGTGAAGTTGGAGGTTTAATACTGGCATACGAGGATTTAAAGCAGATTATAATAAAAAAACAATGCAACTGCATCAGTGAATGATCAAAATATGAGATAAGAAATAGATCAAGAAAGAGCACTCTTCCCTCTCTTTGGTCTGCTTGGTTCACTGAGGGTTCCTCTGGGTCTAGCTGAATTGTGTCTGTGGTTCAGATTCAGGGTGTCATCATATAGGCTTATTCTGAAAACGTAGCCCTCAGGAGATCGCGAGTTGTGTAGCCAGAGGTACGTATGGCTGCATTTCGTCTTTAAAACGAACGTTATGGGGCGGTATGACACCATTCCTTTTTCTCTTACCAGCTGAGCGCTTACCTCCATGTGGACGGCTTTTCTGCTGTAGTTTGGCAGACTTTTGACATGGAGAGGAGTTGACCATGACAACATGATTCGAGTCTGGTGAAGAACAGTTCCAGAGAGCAGGTAAGACCAAAACAAAAGCCAAAAAAATAATAAACAAGTAAATAATGAAGTGAATAAGAATGTGGTCAAATCTGAAAGCGTGGTAAAAATCAGGCGAGGGCTTTTCTTTTTCTGGATTGCTTTTCAAAACACTGCTGAATGGGTTTAAGGAAGGGAGTGGGTTGGGATATTGGTCGGTTGGTCAGTCGATCAGTCAATCGACAGCGACCTCTGGTGGATTTAAGGGGAAAACAACGGGCGCGAATGGCACTCGCAAGAGAAATTTGAGATCTCAAAATGCTTTCACAGGGCTTCTGGTGGATTCGCGAAAACAAAAACTGCAAAAACATAGCTCCTGGGTTAGCTCCAGTGACTACAGTGTCCAGTAATAATTGAACTGTATAATACAAATAATAAAACAAAAACCACGTGTAAAGCAAAATGTATCCTGTTGAAATGTGTGGTGTAACGATGACTTCCTGAAAAACCCTAGCCATTTATCATTAACATTAGAAATGAGCTGTGGCATCACATTAGCTGGTTAGTGGAGTACAATGGTTGTAACACCAAAAGATTAAGGACGTAAATATAAGTTGTTACCTGCACATATTATTTTACTATATACACATATATTATACTAAGAACAGATTTCATATCAGCATAGTCTCCTTTATTGACTGAAGGAGCTTTAATAGGAATGTGGGTCTCATCAATGCACTAAAACTTCAGACTGATTGATCTGACTCTCACCCTGACATGAGGTTATCTCAGTGATGAATAATAGATCAAGATGGACATGAAATCAATATTTGTTCAACCTAAATTACTTACTTTACATAGAAATCAATAATGAATCACTATTAGATCAATATTTAGTCAATTCTGCTATCTGGGTTTTGCACACGCGTCTCAGCATAGACTGTTATGAGGCTCGACATAAGCTGACAGTGTGAATTTTATAATGTGCACACATACGATTTAACACACACACACTTGTACATCTTTATGGGGACTTCCCATAGCTATTATGTTGTTTGAAAACTGTATATTCTCTCCCTCTACATCAACCTTACCTCTAAACCAGGCATGTCCAAGCTCAGTCCTGGAGGGCCGGTGTCCTGCAAAGTTTAGTTCCAACCCCAATCTGACACACCTGGGCTAACTAATCAAGCACTTACTAGGCTTTCTAGAAACATCCGTGCAGGTGTGTTGAGGCAAGTTGGAGCTAAAATTTGCAGGACACCGGCCCTCCAGTACCGAGTTTGGACACCCCTGCTCTAAACACAACCCTCACAGGACACAATCTTGCATTTACATTTTCAAAATTCTGTGTGAGCTATGAGCCGTTTCCCACATGGAGACCTAAAATATGTCCAGACAAGGTCAAAATTTACTGGTATCGCTGTACTTGTGGGGACATTTGGCCTTCCCAGCATAAAGCAACAATAACTTAGTTACTCGCATTTATTCTCTGAAGAAGCTTGTCGTCTGCTTCTGGGGTCTGAGAATCAGCCCTAGATCTCTTCACTATGGTGAATATCAATCACGAGAGCAGAGAATGAAGGAGTTTCCTGAGTGGATGATGCATTAGTGGTTAATCAGAGTAATTTACCATGAGTTAAGCTGCTTTACATCAATAACACAAACAGAATAACAGGCCTCCATACAGACACACTGCAGACAGACAGGCCAACACAGAGATTATATGTGGCTCAAAGACAAATTTACACATGAAAATAATATTGATGTTAATTTATAACCCCAAAGCAGAAAAAGTTGTATGGAAAATGCAAAAAAAAAAAAGGAAAGTAGTGATTTCTAAATTTACTTTGACTTGTTTTTCATTGCAGACAATACCACTTAGATATTTCAAGTGGAAATCCAAAAAATTCACCTTGTTTAGTACACAAAAGAACATCTAATATCCGAAACATGGTAGAAAGAGCTGATCTAAAACCCGCTCCACATTTTTTAAACACTATAGCACAGGGTAATTTTAAAGGGCACATTGTTTACCTCTTTTTTATGATTTAATATTAATATTATGGTTCTTCTGAGTGTGCCAGTTTAGGTTCAGTTTAAAACACAATTCAGATTTTTTTATTATGATGTGTTAAAAAGTGTCATGTTGGGGGCGTGTCCACAGCTCGCTGATTTAGGGGTGTGTTGCTTCACATGTAAATTAGTTTCGGCTTCCCGCCAGCGTAACAAGGGGCGGGGCCATGACCCGCTCTGTGTTTGCAACACAGACAGGCAGATTGAAAGGAGGAGGAGAGGATCAGCATTCAGTCGTACATGTATGACTCGGACAAAGACCAAGCAGAGAGTACAAAATCATTTGTGTCTTTGTACAGTTTTACAGCCAACTGTGTGCTAGTTTCAAGTGCCGAGCTTGTACACAGAAACTAATAACCACGCACACTGAATTAACTTTGACTGAGGCACCGGATGCGCCCCTCGAAGCCGCGACACGGCTCACCAGACACTCTCTGTGGCGCGGCAGAAACATGAAGTGTCCTGAATCGTCGCGCCACGCATTTTTGAATTCTAAACATAGGTTTCTGCAGCGGTCCGCGGCGCCCAGCCGTCGACTTGAGTGTACCCTGATAGAAACCGATGTTTAGAATTCTAAAACGCATGCTAGTTAAGATCACAGGGAGCTTCTGGGATCTCGAGAAATGCAAACGACTGAAGTATAAGGTAGACTCAATGAGAAGTACACATGTTTGCAAACCTACCTAAAGATACAACCAATAATTCCGATTAGAGCGATAATGTGGAGAATATTGATCTTGTGTTGAGCCCAATGAGCCTTGCATCTAAAAATAGAGCTAGCGTGTTCCTTTAGTGATATCGCTTCGACTCACGCTGAAAATGGCGGACGTGAATCAACAAACTGAGGATATGATATATATATATCAATCAATTTTGGTGGGCGGGGGGACCGCTCTCCTACTTAAAGTTGCAGTCGGTCTGAAAACCGCTCCAATTGGTCCACCGTTTTTTATGTTGTTAAATTTAAAAAAAAGCACTGGGTGTGCTTATATCACCCCAATATGACGGTCTATACACCATACATGCACATGTCTGTACAAACAGCTTGAAAAGTAGATTTTTTACCATAGGTGCCCTTTAAATGTGGGAATTGTTTACAATGTAATTTCACATATAAAACGTCAACTTTCACACATTCCCGTACAGCGAAAAAGTTTAATATTCGAGGCACTAATTCGTTTAAGACCGTGAACGTCATCTATATGCTGCGGTGCCCGTGTGGTTTATGTTATGTTGGTAAGACGAGTAGGCCTTTAAAAATTCGTATTTCTGAACATCGATGCGCAATTCGACACCATGATCCTAGAAGTCCTGTTGCGCAACACTTTTCAGTTATGAGACATTCTGTCTCCACTCTACAATATATAAGGATTGAAGTAGTGAAGTGTCACGTCGGTGTTCGGGTGGGGGTGGGGGGTTCTTAATAAATTGCTGTTACAACGTAAAGCCTTTTGGATTTTCGCTTTAGACATTGTTTCCAAAAGGTCTAAATGAGGTTTGAGTCTGACATTCGTCCTTTTCTTTGATTCTTTAATGTTTAATTAGGTGTTTGGTTTAAAGGTTTTTTGGCTATATTTTGTTGTATATTTTGTTGTATCCTGGTACATTCTATTCTTTATAATTTGTGATGTAAAATTATGGTTTATTTTTTGGATTTCCACTTGAAATATCTAAGCTGTATAATCTATGAATGAGTTTATATATGTATGTATTCATGTGCATGTATGTATATGTGTATATATGAATGAGTGTATATATACACATGTATGTATGTATATGTGGATATATATGCGAGAGGAGGATATCATGTGATCCAGAAGTGTACAAAAAGGAGCACCTGATTGTGATGAACACTGTCTGATGAAGAGCCATGTGGCTCGAAACGTTACACGCTTTGTGTCAGCCTTTTTAAGTTAATAAATTTGTATTTTTGGAGCTTTGGTGTTGCCGCCTTTGATGAATATTTAATTTGCACCTTTTGGATTTTATGGCTGAGCACCCAGTTAAGAGGGATGCACGCATTTTTACAGTTTTTCATTGCAGACAATACCACAAACATTATTTAATGTGTTCCTCATATTTTTTTTATTATTTAGGGACATTTAGGGACTGAAGACACCAAGTGATGAAGTGTTTCAGGTGTAATTTTGTTCCATTCTTCCTGCAAACAAGTCTTAAGGTGGGCAACAGTACGTGGTCTTCGTTGTTTCATTTTCTCCACAACACTGACCACTAAATTTGGTGGCTGTTGCATCAAATTAAATGTACATAATTAATCCCACTACCAGTAGCCTATAGTTTAATGGCTGAAATGGTTTTATTGAAAATTTAAAGTTCCAGCATCATCTACACACAGGTGTCAATTCCAGTTCCTGGAGGGCCGCGACTCTGCACAGTTTAGTTTCAACCCTGATTTAACACACCTGATCAAACTAATTGAGTCCTTCAGGGTTGTTGCTAGATCGGATATGGTTGCGGGAAGTAAATGAGAATTATTTATAATATTTATTAAATTTCCCATTTATTGTAATTAACGTCTACCCCAACCCTAAACCCAACCGTCACAGTAACTTAAAAACAGTAATTGTACCGAGTATTATTTATGTTATCTATTAAATTACCCAATAAATTGTATATTTAATGCCTACCCCCACCCCAACCCTAAACCCAACCATCAAAGTACTGTAAAAATATTAATTATTGTTATACAGTGTCATTAAAAAATGCTGCTATATTGAAGTGTATCTCGTATTTCCGGCTGGCCGCGTATCCGATCTAGACTTTACTGTCCTTCAGGCTTGTTTAAAACCTACAGGTAAGTGTGTTGGAGCAGGGTTGGAACTGTGCAGAGCCCCTTCAGGAACTGGAATTGACACCTGTGATCTACAGTAACAGATTTATGCAAAAATGAAACCTACTTTTATTTACACGTGTATATAAAAGAATAAGTGATCATACGAACACTGATTACATTTCATATCAGTTTCTATTTGTTGACAAATGGGTAAAATCGTTGGTTTAAAGAGAGTGGCAAAGTATTTCAATGACAATTAATGAGTATTTGGTGTCTTCTTTAGTCTTTCAAATACACCATCGAATGATTCTTGGTTTAAACATGCCTCTATTTGACATGAACTTATGTTGCACTGAATAGTGTATATGCGGAGCTAGTGTTTCTTCCCATACTGATCAACTTCTGGTGAACGGTTAATGTGACTTTTTCTCCATTTTATACGGTTCCTTTTACAGCTTCAATGTTGTAATGTAATTAAAATACAATCAGTTAAATAGACTTTGGCATTTATTTAGTTGCTCAAGTGTCAAATGAGACAAAAAGCTGTTTACTCACACACGTCAGGATCAGCAGGCTAGCGCAGAAGCTCCATTGAATATACTGGAGTAAAATATTGTAATGCTCATATTTTAAAGACATGGCGGGGGAAAATGTAATTTAATGCAGGGCTTGTTGCACAGTCTGAGACCCCCTTTATATCGGATATCACTCAGCCAGTGGAGATCATTGATTTTTAAAGAAAACAGACCTTAAACTTGCTAATGTTGTAATGGCATGCAGTTCACCGGAAGCGCTTAACCCAGGTTACTGACAAAGTAAAAGTCCTTTGCCATACTTCCGCATAAACCCTATAAGATGACTTCACAGGCCATATCTACTATAGATAGAATAAAAATATTAAATTACTACCCTTATATATTTGCTTGGCTACGCAATGGCGCAGTAGGTAGTGCTGTCGCCTCACAGCAAGAAGGTCGCTGCTTCAAGCCTCGGCTGGGTCAGTTGGCGTTTCTGTATGGAGTTTGGATGTTCTCCCTGCGTTCGCGTGGGTTTCCTCTGGGTGCTCTGGTTTCCCCCACAGTCCAAAGACATGCTCTATAGATGAATTGGGTAGGCTAAATTGTCCGTAGTGTATGAGTGTGAGTGTCTGTGGATGTTTCCTAGTGATGGGTTGTGCCTGGAAGGGTGCTGGATAAGTTGGCAGTTCATTCCACTGTGGCGATCCCAGATTAATAAAGGGACTAAGCCGAAAATAAAATGAATGAATGAATATATTTGCTTTCCCTGACGTCCCCTGATGTGTGCTTATATAAAAATAGAGTAAATTTTGAGTTCCTTGCTAATTTAACTAGCCTACAGTCTTTTAATATGTCTTGTCAAACTAGCATTTACATATTTGAAATGACTACAGCCCAAATGTCTAGATAGATGGACTATAAATATTGTATCACTACTAATAGAGCTTGATTTACTCTACGATTAACAATTTCTTCATAAGTCTTCTTGTCTATGTGTGAACATCTTCATATAAATGCACAGTTTTACTGTTTTCCTGATGTCACGAGCTGAAAGTATTCACCTGTGTGTCTGCAGCTCCTCCAGAACCGTCAAGCTCCTCAGGGAAACAGAAATCTGTACGGAGACAGAAAGTCCTGACTCCAGCGATCCATCGCTTTCTCCTCTGATTGGCCGCTGCTGGAAGAGCGGTGTCTCGCTATGCGCTCTGATTGGTTGATCGTTGCAGTGGGCTGTTCCAGCGCTCTCTCATTCTGCTCTCTAATTGGTCGATGTGGTTGTGGGCTGGGTCAGCGGTGTCATTACAGACCTCCACAACCAACGGAGAGACAATAGAGGAACAGCAGAGGATCTGACAGACGCACAACTGCTGTGTGCACAGGAATCAATAGCATTTCATCAAAATAACAGACTGGACAGATAAAATTGTTGATGATGTCCGATTAATTCACTTTAATAAGCACGACGGAATGACAGTCAGGAATCGCGCATCATTTCTCCATTGAAAGGTAAGCTATTAATCAAACCTGCTAATTAATCCTCATCTCATTTTGCAATTGTAAATATCATATGCAATACTACTTATAGCGTTTTCATAATATTAACATGCATGCATTGCAGGTTTATTATGCACCACATCTCTTACATGCATTATAAGCTAATAATAATAACACACATGATTGGTAGTGTGTGCATTGGCTTGCTTGAGACACACAGAATAATCCATTCGGTTTCTTGTAATATTGACATCTTGAAATGCAGCTGAGCCCATCACTGTCATCTGCATAGGAAACACTGAAGAACAATAGCCTGGCAAAAACACGTCTCGAGCTGCTGTGAGGCGGGTATACAGCAAAGTCAAGCCATGTCAGTCACACGAGCTGTCATGTAGATGCCATAGATTTATATATTATTTATTTATTAACTGCTTGTGTTTTGCACACACAGATACCTAGTCGAGCACATGGACATCCACATGCGCGCACTCACACAGAGCTCAAGGGTAAAAGGTGTACGTTCAGTGTATTTACATGACACTGTTTGAATTGTTTGGACAGGGTGTTGCTGGATGGAAGACAGTCAAATTAAATGGATGAGTACTCTGATATGGTGGATTATACTGGAGTTGATATTATGCATTCATGTTTTTAGACTAGATTTTTACACGTTATTATTTTCAATGTTTACATGTTTGTTCAGTACATTATGTGATGTCTAATATGTGATGAGCTTGTGTCTGGATGTGATGTGTTCAGACGCCACCGCTGTGTCCTTTGTCTGGATACGCTCTATTATTTAATTTCCAGAATTTCAGCACTCTGTTTAGTAGAAATCAGGAGACAAGTCTGTTTTAAAATGTGTGCTTTGGATGGATTATTCATTTTGAGTCCGGTCCTTTATGAATATATGAGGAGTTTTGGTCATTTTCAGATTCCATGTTTTCACCGTCAACAACTGATTGACTCACTTATGTGTTGTCTTGTTTCTAGCCCAAATATCTAAAGATTCTTAAATCAAGAAGCATTTTCTAGACAAGTAGATAACCTCTAAAGCAGAGATGCCCAAAGTAGGGCCAGCGGGCCAAAGTTGGCCCCCATTTAAGAGGAGAGTGAGTATGATGAAGAGGATTGTGTAGGGAAGCCTACTCTAAATCTGTAGCTAGCAACTGGAAAAACTACATTGTACCAAGAGAGAATACCTGAGGTAATGTCAAGCTATTGAAACATTTAGCTAAGCTAATAGCTAACAGCTGAGCTACTTGGAGCTGGTTACTGGTAAAATCTAGATAGGATACAGCTGCACATACATCAATATAGCATCATTTTTGTAACACTGTAAAACAATAATTCATATTTTTACAGTACTGAGATGGTTGAGTTTAAGGTAGGGGTAGACGTTTTAAAAAAAGTTTTTGCTTTGTTTCTAGCCCAAATATCTAAAGATTCTTAAATCAAGAAGCATTTTCTAGACAAGTAGATAACCTCTATAGCAGAGATGCCCAAAGTAGGGCCAGTGGGCCAAAGTTGGCCCATTGTAACATTTGATTTGGCCCACCATCCCATTTAAGAGGAGAGTCAGTATGATGAAGAGGATTGTGTAGGGAAGCTACTCTAAATCTGTAGCTAGCAACTGGAAAAACTACATTGTACCAAGAGAGAATACCTGAGGTAATGTCAAGCTATTGAAACATTTAGCTAAGCTAATAGCTAACAGCTGAGCTACTTGGAGCTGGTTACTGGTAAAATCTAGATAGGATACAGCTGCACATACATCAATATAGCATCATTTTTGTAACACTGTAAAACAATAATTCATATTTTTACAGTACTGAGATGGTTGAGTTTAAGGTAGGGGTAGACGTTTTAAAAAAAGTTTTTGCTTTGTTTCTAGCCCAAATATCTAAAGATTCTTAAATCAAGAAGCATTTTCTAGACAAGTAGATAACCTCTATAGCAGAGATGCCCAAAGTAGGGCCAGCGGGCCAATGTTGGCCCATTTTAACATTTGATTTGGCCCACCATCCCATTTGAGAGGAGAGTCAGTATGATGAAGAGGATTGAGGCGAATGACTTTAACATAGAGATTGTCAGGGTGTGAATTAAAGAAGGGTTTGGGGTGGATTGACCCTCTAATTAACGCTTGATCCCCTTGAAGGACATCAAAACACATGTGCCGTCAGTAGCAGCAGGCCAGCACAGTAACTCCATTGAAAATACTGGAGTAAAATAAATATTCATTCATTTTAAAGACATAGTATGGAAAGATGGAATTAAATTAAGTGCTTCTTGTACAGTCTGAGACCCACTTAATATTGTATATCAATCAGGCAGTCAAGATCATTGATTTTTAAGGAAAACAGACCATAAATGCAGTGATTTTGTAACCCCTACTGAAAAAACCGCTTAAAACAGCCTAGGCTGGTTGGCTGGTTTTAGCTGGTTGACCAGGCTGGTTTTAAAGGAGTTTTGGCCATTTCCAGGCTGGTTTCCAGCCATTTCCAGCCTGGTCTTAGCTGGTCAGGCTGGAAAATGCAACCCAGGCTCATTCTGAAAACGTACCTCCACGGACGTTTCTGGAGACAGCAAAATACGTCCCAGCAGCACGTTTTTCTGCAGTTTTTGTTTTCGCGAATCCGCCAGAGGTCGCTGTGTACGTTTTTCGAGATTTTCCCTCGTGAGTGCCATTCGCGCCAGCTGTTTTCGCATAAACCCACCAGAGGCCGCTGTCGACTCACTTTTGGACAGACTTTCTGACTGACTGAGCGAACGATCGGCTGACCCACACTCCCCCTTCCCTAAACCCAACCAATTTTATCGATTGACCCTTCAAAATAAAAGTCACTATCCAACACCATCCGCTTGTTAAGTTGTGACGTACTCCATTGTTTCCAGGTCCAAGCAGCTACTCATTTGAATTGAGAAAATATTTATTTATGACCACTTTTTATTTATATCACACATTAAAGGGAATTTGATATAAAGTCATAGTGTACACAACACTCTCTGGACTTGCTGCATCACAACCATCAATATTTTGATGTGAATTTTTGGCCATCAGATATAAAGCATGGACATATATATTGTGATCATGATTTTCGAAAGCACTACATTGATTAGCAAACAATTATTATTACCATTTGGTGAGTCTCCTCATGCAGTTTGATAGATCGCTTGGACCCAGAAGCCGCTTCGCGTGACGTCACACTTAACAAGCAGAATACACATCAGGGAAGAGCTAGGGTATATTTTATAACGAGTCCAACTGTGTTCACGATAATGAGTAAATTATGGGGTAGTTATGAGTCTGAGGATAGGTAAGTTATGGGTTGTTTAAATTTTTGGTTGATTTTTTTCCCCATTAATACCACGTGTAAGGAGCCTGTGAGAAAATAAGTGATGCAATATTATGAGAAAATTTAAGGTAAAGGCTTAACTAGGTTGATTAGGTTAATTGGGCAAGTCACTTTATTACGATGGTTTGTTCTGTAGACAATTAAAAACAAATATTGAATTAAGTGCTTCTTGTACAGTCGGAGACCCACTTTACATTGTATATCAATCAGGCAGTCAAGATAATTTATTTTTAAGGAAAAAACTGCTTTTATTCTAGCTGAAATAAAACAAATAAGACTTTTTCCAGAAGAAACAATACTATCGAAAACACTGTTGAAAATTCCTTGCTCTGTTAAACATCATTTGGGAGACATAAAAAAAAATTAATAAAATAAAAAATTCACCGGAGGGCGAATAATTATGACTTCACCTGTATGTAGACTTGATGTAGGAGATCATCTTACTGTAAGAACTTTAAAATAGAATAATTAGGGCACGATGATTGCACAAAACAAAAGTGGTCACTTTAAGTTGCGTGCTACTTGTGTTGTCTGACTAGCGGCTAGTGCTGTGCTAGCTGTGAAAGCAGCGGACAGGAGCCTGGAGCCCTGAGTGTCTCTGCTGATCTGATCTGCCTCATAGCCTGAACACTAAATGCAGAGACTTGCCAAGCCCACTGCGTTTGATGTGTGTGTGTAGGATGCGGAGCGAACAGAACCGGCAAACAGACCAGAACTAACAGGGCTTATGGGGCTTTCTCTAAAGTCTCAGAAAGCTCATCTCTGTCACAGAACACAGTAGAGCGAGCTGTTGGACTAGCAGATAAACAAACAACGGTTTAAAAGAAATCTGAGATCCTCCATCAAAGAAAATGGCATTATAATAATCAAAATGTTGATTTAAAAAAGATTAATCTCCATGATGCTGTTCCAGACCGCTATGACTTTCTTCTGTTCACCACAATAGAAGATTTTGATTCTCTCTCTTCATGCTGTATAAATGATTGAGATCTGCTGATCATGTCCAGAACACGACGTTCACTGAAATATCTTTTTTTTAAAGGTTGCACTCCAGAAAAATAATGCAAGTATGAAACAACATGTATAGTGCTCAGCGTATATAAGTACACCCCACACAAATAGAAAGCTCTACAATATTATATTTGTGCATATAGATTAGATTAGCCAGTACTGAAGCCAAATATGGAGCTTATCTAACAAAATAACTTCCGATAATGGTCCAAAAATGAGTACATCTGAATTTATGTTATAGAAAAAATATTAAATACACATTTAAAAAAGGAAAAATCAAGAGAAGCAAATAAATTGAAAAATTTAGATGAAATTTTGTAGGTTGTCATTTTTTTTTTATTTAATTGTATTATCTTTAAAATTTTTCAATATGTTTGGTGGCTAAAATATTATTTTAATAAATGTATCTGTTTAATAAATCTGTTTTGTTAAATGCACCATAATATGTTGCCTACATTCACTAGCCGCGTTTCCACTATCGCGCCTAAAGCGAGCGAGCCAGGGCGAGCCAAGGCCAGTCGCGTTTTCACTATCACTTCCGGGGCATAATCGGGCCAAAGCGGGGCTTCCTTGGGCCAGCGTCCGGCCTTTTTCGGCCCGCCGAATACCTTGGGCCAAGGAGGGCCAACTGGGGCTTCGGGGCGGGGTTACGTACAAAGGCGGAGTTTTCCTGTCAGGTAAAGAGGAGACAAGATGCTTTCTTCCCTTACATTTGTTTTGCTATCGCGCTTGATCAACTCACTCGCCTTGCAGCCAAAATCTGTGTTCGAAGTAAATGCAGCCGAACTCGAATGTCCTTATCCAGGGATCGCTGTCTGGCCTTACACCAACAGACCACAAACAGTAAAAAAGCAATCGCTTCGGTGTTCTCCATCTTCCAGCTCTCGTAGTGATGCCAGGTTGTGTTTGTGGTTATAATTTGAGTTTTTTGTTCCCGCTGAAGTGGGCGGGTTGTGTGACGGGTTGTGTGACGTTTGATTCGGGGGACGTTCTGGGGGCGGTGTTTGCGTGACGCGCTGCGAGCAACTAGCCCGACAGTGGAAACGCGACATGATTTCGGCCTCATTTCTCAACCTCCCGGGCTATTGGCCCGGCCTGGCCCGATTAAAGCCCTGGCTCGCACTGGCCCGATAGTGGAAATGCGGCTATTGAGAAATGGATACTAATATACATTTTCAAAATGGGCTGTACTCAATTATGCTGAGCATTTGAAGCGAACAGTTCATTTTAAAGGGATAGTTCACAAATAAAAGTGACTCTTTCATATAGTTCAAAACCTATTTGAGTTTCTTCTGTCCACAAAAGAAGTAATTTTGAAGAATGTTAGTTGCTGGCTCTCGCTGACTTTCACAGAAAAGTACTATGGAATTAAATGGATGCTTCGAAATATCTCACTATGTGTTCAACAGAATAAAAACACTCATTCGTTCGTTCATTTTCCTTCGGCTTAGTCCCTGAGGTTGGCACAGAGGAATTATTTCACACAGCGGAAGCCCTTCCAGCTGCAACCCAGTACTGGGAAACACCCATAGAATTATTAAACCCTCTTCAACATTTCTTTCTTTTTTTAAATATTTCCCAAATGATTTTTAACAGAGCAAGGAAATTTTCACAGTATGTCTGATAATATTTTTTCTTATGCATAAAGTTTTATTTGTTTTATTTTGGCTTGAGTAAAAGCAGTTTTTAATGTTTTAAAAGCCATTTTAAGGTCAATATTATTAGCCCCTTTAAGCTATATATTTTTTGATTGTCTACAGAATAAAACATCGGTATACAATAACTTGCCTAATTACACTAACCTGCCTAGTCAACCTAGTTAAGCTTTTAAATGTCACTTTAACTCTATAGAAGTGACTTGAAAAATATTGAGTGAAATATTATTTACTGCCATCATAGCAAAGATAAAAGAAATGAGTTATTAAAACTTTTATGTTTAGAAATGTGTTGAAGAAATCTTCTCTCCATTAAACAGGGAAATTGGGGAAAGAAATAAACGGGGGGCTAAAAATTCAATAACTTCAACTGTACTCTCACATTCTCACACACACTCATACACTACGGCTTATTTTGTTTACCCAATTCACCTTTAGCGCATGTCTCAAGCGAAACATGGGGAGAAACATAGATATTAATACAGGAACATGTCCTACTTGGTGAAATCAGGTTGGTGATGTCCATGTAAACTTCACTTGTTCTCTTGAAGAAGTGGAACCTACTTTAAAATGTTGGTGGGGATTCCTCCTAGGGGAATGTTTGCGAGTGTGTGTGTGTCTAAAAGTGGATTGGAAGGCAGCATGATTTTCAATGGTTGTTATCTAGGAATAACATACCTTGGAATGTCGCGACTGACCAATCAGAATCAAGTATTCCAGACAGACGTGTAACAATCTGTTGATAACAACTGCCTATATGCATGTTATCCCTTACAAGTTTGGCTAACAGTTCATAGCATTAATAAACCATTAACTAACACTACTAGCTTAATAAACTATTAATTAGATGCTTATTAATTAACAATTTAGGTTTAGGTTTTGGGTAAGATTAGGCATACAGAATAAGATCATACTTTATAATGAACAGGTAATATCTTTATAATAGGCAGGTAATAAGCAATAGGCAATAGCATTGACCTAAACTACAGTGTTACACATGTTTGACGTAAAAGAATGGCTGGGAGGAATGTGTCACGGATTGGTCAGGCTCTCACGATCCCCACTCACGAAGATCACCATCACCTGACTTCTAATGAGCACACAGCTGCATCACATTCACGAGCACCAGATAAAAGCACAGCACTCCAGTCGCTCATTGTCCGGGCTCGTCTCGACGAAAGCGGACAACTGAGCGACCACTCAGCGTAGTCATCCTCAGCTAAAACAAACGATTTACTTACCTGTTCTCTTTGTATTCCTCCTAGTCTTCCTGGTCCTCCCGAATCGTCCTGTCTTCCAGTCCTTCCAAGTCTGTGTCATCCTCTGTCAGCTGTATCTGGTGTGTGCTGTCCATCCTCGTGTATTCCTGTTACCCAGCCACGGAGGAAAAGACCCCAACATCATTCCTGATCCTCCTGGCTATCCTTCATGTGCTCCTTGTTGTCATTTAATAAACACCCTAACGTTTCCTTACCTCTGTCTCCTGTCCGCTTCATAACAGAAGCCCGGACCATTAACGACGACAACATGAGCACCCCCGATCACTTTCAAGAGCTGGTGGACCAGTTGAAGCGGATTCTACAGCCACCAGCTCCACTTTCCAACGCACCACCAGCACCGAGCACTTCCGCCTCCACAGTTTCTTCTTCGGCCCTTCCTTCCAGTCCCATGGCCCGACCAGCGCCCTACTCAGGCGGAGCGGGGGAGTGCAATGGTTTTCTGTTACAATGTTCCCTCATATTCGAAATGCAACCTTCTCTATATCCCACAGATAAGTCAAAGATCGCCTACATCGTATCACTACTCTCTGGACCTGCACTTAAATGGGCTGAGACGATCTGGAACCAAGCCGGGCCGGTCATGAATTCCATCACTACCTTCACGGAGTATTTCAAAGAGGTGTTTGGACGTTCTGATGGGGAAGTAGCCGCTGGAGAGCAGCTGTATCATCTAAAGCAAGGTACTCTATCTACACAGGAATATGCTCTCCGGTTTCGCACTCTAGCAGCTGCAAGTGGATGGAATGAGAGATCGTTGTTGACCACGTACCGGCTCGGCTTGGAACCCACTCTCCGAATCCAGCTGGCCACATTAGATGATACTATGGGTCTGGAGAGATTCATCCAACATTCTCTCCGATGTTCCGATCGTCTCCGTTCCTATCAACAGGACACCATCACCCCCTCGTCTGCACTCCTCCAATCGCCTGAGTCAACAGCCTCTCCAGAACCAGAACCCATGATAATAGAGTCTGGAAGACTGACATCAGCGGAACGACAGAGGAGGCTGACCCGGGGTCTGTGTCTATACTGCGGTGTCAGTGGACACACCCGTATGGAGTGTCCCCTTCGTCCCATTCGGACTTCAGTGAGTGTATTCAGTACGAATATTGAACAATGTAAACCACTTACTACCACCGTACAAATAACTACTGCCTCTATTTCTCTCCTTGTCACAGCCCTCATCGACTCCGGGTCAGCAGGGAACTTCATCTCCCAATCCCTCTGTCGTCAACTCCACCTACGTACTGAGGCGTCCTCGCATATATACCAGATACAACCGATAACCCAGTGCACTCGATCTTCGACCCGTATCCATCGACAATGCGAAGACATCCTTCTTCAAGTGGGGTTGTTACATCAAGAGAGGATTCAATTTCTGGTTCTGGAGGGTGCAAATATGGACATCATTCTAGGGCGCCCGTGGCTGGTGAAGCACGATCCCATCATCTCTTGGGGCACAGGAGAGATAAAGAAATGGGGATCTGGATGTACACCTACCTGTTTTCCAAATCTCCCTCTTCAAGGTCGGAACCCCATTTCTTTGTTTACAACATCGGTCGAGAGTCCTCCTGAGAAGCAGTCTATCCACATTCCTAAGGAGTACAGCTCCTTTCATGATGTCTTCTGCCCCAAGAGAGCTTCCCAGCTACCGCCGCATCGGCCATGGGACTGCGCGATCGACCTAGTTCCAGATGCCCAGTTGCCAAGAGGTAGGATCTACCCGCTCTCGCTTCCAGAGAATCAGGCAATGGAAGATTACATAAGGGAGGCTCTGAGTCAGGGGTACATACGTCATTCAAAATCACCAGCCGCCTCAAGCTTCTTCTTTGTGGCCAAGAAGGACGGAGGGCTGCGTCCATGCATCGACTACAGGGTCCTAAATAACGGTACAGTAAAATACCGATATCCCCTTCCTCTGGTACCAGCCGCTTTGGAACAGCTCCGAGAAGCTAAAGTCTTCACTAAATTGGACCTCCGCAGCGCGTATAATCTGATAAGAATACGTGAGGGGGACCAATGGAAGACAGCATTCGTGACCCCTACTGGCCACTATGAATATGAGGTCATGCCTTACGGTCTGGTCAACGCCCCCTCCGTATTCCAAAACTTCATTCATGAAGTCCTCCGGGAGTTTCTTCACCACTTTGTAATAGTGTACATAGATGACATCCTCATTTACTCCCGGAGTGAGGCCGAACATCGCCAACACGTTGCGGAGGTCCTACACACATTGAGAGAACATCACCTCTACCTCAAAGCGGAGAAATGCTCATTCCACCAGAAGTCGATTCATTTCTTGGGATACATCATTGACCAAACCGGTATACGTATGGATGGGAAGAAAATTGAGGCTGTTCTATCCTGGTCAGAACCCACTTCCATTAAGGAGCTCCAGAGGTTTCTTGGGTTTGCTAACTTTTATAGACGGTTTATCAAGGACTACAGCAGGATTACATCACCTCTCACTAATCTCCTCAAGGGTAAACCCAAAGGACTGGAGTGGACCAAAGAAGCAGCCGCAGCCTTCCGCCTTCTTAAGAAGGAGTTCACAAGGGCCCCACTCCTGACTCATCCTGACCCAAATCTTCCTTTCGTGGTGGAAGTGGACGCATCCACCACCGGCGTCGGGGCAGTATTATCCCAACATCATGATACACCGCCCCGACTGCATCCCTGTGCCTATTTCTCTCGGAAGTTGAGCCCGGCGGAGCAGAATTACAGCATAGGAGACAGGGAGCTTCTAGCAATCAAGCTAGCCTTGGAGGAGTGGCGTCACTGGTTGGAGGGAGCCAAACATCCGTTCCAGGTGATCACAGATCACAAAAACCTCCAATATATCAAAGAGGCCAAGAGACTATGTCCACGTCAAGCCAGATGGTCACTTTTCTTCTCACGTTTTGATTTCTCCATTTCCTATCGTCCAGGACCCAAGAATCTAAGAGCAGACGCTCTCTCTCGTTTACACGAGCATCACGATCATGAAGAACTCCCAACGAAGATTCTTCCCGAACACATCTCCATTTGTCCGATCACCTGGAACGCTCCTCCAGTCGTTGCCACTCCGGAAGCCCCTGCTCCGCCGGGATGCCCTCCTCATCGGCAGTTCATACCACCTGAACACCGGGTAGATCTGATCCACTCCTTACATACCTCGCTAGGCACTGGACATCCAGGGATCAACAATACTCTCTCGCTAGTATCCCAACGATTCTGGTGGCCAAACATGGCAAGGGATGTGAGGCAATATGTTCAGGGCTGTAAGGACTGTGCCCAATCCAAGAGCCCACGTCATCTACCCGCTGGAAAGCTCCATCCCTTGCCGATTCCGAACCGTCCCTGGTCACACCTAGGAGTGGACTTTATCACTGACCTCCCTTCGTCAGAAGGTAATACCTGTATTCTAGTCATCGTAGATAGATTCTCAAAGTTTGTCAAACTAATCCCTCTGAAAGGTCTTCCCACAGCCTTTGAAACAGCCGACAATATCTTTAATCAAGTCTTCAGGTCATTTGGTATTCCAGAAGATATTGTGTCGGACAGAGGTCCACAGTTCATCTCACGTCTATGGAAAGCCTTCTTCAAGCTCCTAGGTGTGGCTGTCAGCCTCTCTTCTGGATATCATCCCCAAACCAACGGGCAGACAGAGAGGAAGATTCAGGAGGTGGGACGGTTCCTGAGGACCTTCTGCAGTGGTCACCAGAGCTCCTGGAGCCAGTATTTGGGCTGGGCAGAATATGCCCAAAATTCACTGCGGCAACCCTCCACCGGACTCACGCCATTCCAGTGCGTCCTGGGCTTCCAACCACCGCTCTTTCCCTGGGATGGCGAACCATCTGATGTCCCCGCAGTGGATCACTGGTTCCGGGAGAGCGAGAGAGTCTGGGACGAGGCTCATCAACATCTGCAGAGGGCAGTCCGTCGAAGCAAGGTAACCGCCGATAGAAGAAGGTCTGAAGAACCCAGATACACACCCGGACAAAAGGTGTGGCTATCCACCCGGGACATACGCATGCGACTGCCCTCTCGCAAGTTAAGTCCCCGATTTGTTGGTCCCTTCACCATCGTGGAACAGGTTAACCCCGTCACCTACAAACTACAATTACCCTCTCACTACCGTATTCACCCTACATTCCACGTATCACTCCTGAAACCCTATCACGATCCTGTTCTTCCCTCCACAGAGCCTGACCACGAAGAGGAACCCCCTCCTCCACTGCTCCTAGAAGAAGGAGCCGTCTACGCAGTGAAGGAGATCTTGCGTTCCCGACGTCGTGGCGGCCAGTTGGAGTACCTGGTGGACTGGGAAGGGTACGGCCCCGAAGAAAGGACATGGGTTCCCAGAGCTGATATTCTCGATCCTAGTCTCATGGTGGAGTTTCATGAGAGCCACCCTGAGTTCCCAGCGCCTAGAGGCAGAGGGAGACCACCACGGCGTCGGAGGTGTCGGCCCTCAGGAGCGGGCCCTGGGGAGGGGGGTACTGTCACGGATTGGTCAGGCTCTCACGATCCCCACTCACGAAGATCACCATCACCTGACTTCTAATGAGCACACAGCTGCATCACATTCACGAGCACCAGATAAAAGCACAGCACTCCAGTCGCTCATTGTCCGGGCTCGTCTCGACGAAAGCGGACAACTGAGCGACCACTCAGCGTAGTCATCCTCAGCTAAAACAAACGATTTACTTACCTGTTCTCTTTGTATTCCTCCTAGTCTTCCTGGTCCTCCCGAATCGTCCTGTCTTCCAGTCCTTCCAAGTCTGTGTCATCCTCTGTCAGCTGTATCTGGTGTGTGCTGTCCATCCTCGTGTATTCCTGTTACCCAGCCACGGAGGAAAAGACCCCAACATCATTCCTGATCCTCCTGGCTATCCTTCATGTGCTCCTTGTTGTCATTTAATAAACACCCTAACGTTTCCTTACCTCTGTCTCCTGTCCGCTTCATAACAGAATGTTAATCATCCTTTAGATTTCAAGTCCTTCACATATCAATCAATCGGCTTGTTTTCATAGACATTATATTGTAAGCTATTCACATAATTAGCCATAAGATAGCATACACATGAAAAATTCTCACATATACTGCCACTTGAAGGCTCTGGAAACCAACAATTGCTCAATGCCATCAAGTAAATGAGGCATCCATGCTGAATATGTTCTGGATGTTGGCTTCCTCTGCATCCCTGCTTCACGTGTTCAGGGTTGTGATGAACGGTAGAGGGATTAAAGCTGTAAAACCGATCGACAGGCTTATACTTCCACCCTGCATACGCTGATTACTCCATAACTCCACTGGCAATTTTAATCTGGCTTTGGACCCAGTCTAGTCCTGTTTTCCACGCAAGACAAATCTTCTTCATTACGAAGACCGATGGCAGGAGGTTTTCTGAAAGTACACAGGGTCCTGACACCGTTTTCAGTCTCCGCCGCAGCTTTTATCTGTCGGCTACTTGATTACCAAGGGAACGGAGTCAATAAAATGCTCTGTCTTGTGTGATGACATTCAGTTCACTCCGCTGTGCATTTGCTTTCCATTTCTGTTCACGTTTCTCTGCGTGTGTGGGAAAGTGTAGTCTTTTGTACTGTATAAACATTAACATCACGAGTAGCTGCAGTAAAGAGCACTCTAAAAGGTGTGATTACTTGTTTTGAATGTGCACTTGCAGTGTTCTTCAGATCTTTAATGTACTGTACATTTAAAATGAAATACAAACGGACTTGCAGATAGCATTATTAAAGAAATCAATGGCTACTAAAGTACACGTAAAGAATGACTTTCCTAAAGCCCTGCTCAGGGCACTGTGAGATTTCAGCCACGACTTTGTCATCTGAGGCAAATTCGGGAAATCCTAAAAGATTGCTGAAATCCTAGGCTAAAATCAGTGATCTGTGATTGTGGGTTTGACATGTTCACAGCTGCTTAGTGCCCATTGTGATCAGATTTTTCACAACTGCGATGAGCGTCAATCCAAGAACCAATAGGAGTTCCGAATTTGACGACGCAATCCATGCGACAATTCAAATGACGGCAAGTTTTTTTCTTCCTGGTTTTAGTATTGAGACACGCCGTGTGCAAAATTGCCGATAGAGAGTGTTTACGTTTGCTGTGAGGAATCATTTCAGAACGCGGGATAGTGAAAGTGTCACGGGTGGACGACGTCAAACTTCGGGGGCGTTTTCTTTGGTGTTTGGTGCATCTTCGTTGGCATTCAGTCTAACTTTATGACATAAATAAACATAAAACATAGACAATATCAGTGCCGTGCACAGATTCTTAAATGTGCAGGTGCTCACAGGGCCGGAGCAAGCTGAACTGCTGCTGTAGGCAAAGGACTATGGTGACGGTCGCAGGAATCACGCTAAGTGGGAGGGGGGTGGTTACCAGGGATTACTGGAATCACTGGAGGGGCGGGGCATGGACGCGTTGGAGGGGGAGGGAGAGGGTGCAGACTGAGAGGTGCACTTTAGCCAATAAGGGCTGAGAGGCAGTGGCTCTAGACATCTGGCCACCCCCCCTGTGTATGGCCCTGGACAATATAATCTGTATTATTATTCAAATCTGTTTCAAAATTATTTATCTAGGAGGCACAAAATGTCCCCACATTATCTAGAAGCACCCTTGTGACACAAACATGCAACCCAGGCTCATTCTGAGAACGTAGTCCTGTGGACGTTTCTGGAGACCGCGGAATACGTAGCCGGGAGGTACATATTTTTGCAGCTTTTGTTTTCGCGAATCTGCGAGAGGCCGCTGCGCGCGCTTTTTCGCTTCTCGAACGTCTCTCGCGAGCGCCGTTTGTGCCCGCGCCGTTCTCGCGTAAACTCGCCAGAGGCCGCTGTCGAACGACCTTCCGCCTGTCTGCCTGGATGACAGAATGATTGACCGTGCGACCGGTCGTCGTCGTGGTCAGCCCCTCTCTGTGCCTCGAGTTTGCCGACGTACACGAAGAGCTAGCCGGACAAACTGGTTGCTGCGGGAAAGCTCTCCACACAGAGGCGAGCGGCCGGCAAGCACCGAAAGAAACGGCGTCACACCGCCCCGCAGCGTTCGCTTAAAAAAATTAAATGCAGCCGTACGTACCCCCGGCTACGTATTTCGCGGTCTCCAGAAACGTCCACGGGACTACGTTTTCAGAATGAGCCTGGGTTGCATACATAGCTAAAAAAGTACTGTATTTTATTCCTTGCGAATTGTGGTTGCGGTATAAGTTTAAGATTTACAAGAGTACTGTACATCGTCAGCTACAATGACACTGTAAAAACACAACAAGGTCATTGAAGAATTATGAAACTACAATAAATACTTAATCTCTAAATAGGTGAATCTTAAATGTAACATTTTGTGTTTAATATCCATCCATCCACCTACCTACCTACCTACCTACCTACCTACCTACCTACCTATCCATCCATCCATCCATCCATCCATCCATCCATCCATCCACCCACCCACCCACCCACCCACCTATCTATCTATCTATCTATCTATCTATCTATCTATCTATCTATCTATCTATCTATCTATCTATCTATCTATCTATCTATCTATCTATCTATCTATCTATCTATCTATCTATCTATCTATCCATCCATCTATCTATCCATCCATCCATCCACCTATTTATCCGTCCATATATCTATCCACCTATCCTCCATTTATCTATCTGTAATAGATTTTCACAGAATTGATCAGTTTGCACCAAACTGCCAAACTCTGTAGTAACTATGATAAAGTGCACTTACATCAGGCCTATCAATATTAATAGCAATGCTTCTGCAGGTTGTAGTGGTGAAGCTCACTGCAGCTACACGGCATATGTAAAAACAGGTGACAGTGTTCGCATCTGAAAGAGGATTAGAGGGATATTTACAGTCAGGGTGTTGAGTGCGCTGGCCAGAAGAGTCCGCGCAGCATTGATTAAACTCTTGGAAATGATGATTACCTCTAAATGGCTCAGTGCAGCATTCTGGCAGCCGCTTCGTCTTCTTCTGTGGAAGCGGGAGGAGGAGAGGCAGAGAAATAAACAGTGAGCGGGAGATAAGGAACAGGTCAGCACAGCAGAGCACTGGTAAAGCAGATCTGCATGAGCTGCAGCACCACACACACACACACACACACCGACAGAGGAGAAACTGTGTGGGCTGAGACCTGCTTACTAGAGGACAAACACACATGGCTCATTACAATGATATTATCTGTCTGTCTGTCCAGTTCATACATATATCTGTTCATCCATCCATCCATCCATCTATACATCCATATGTCTGTTCATCCATCCATCCATCCATCCATCTATACATCCATATATCTGTTCATCCATCCATCTATACATCCATATATCTGTTCATCCATCCATCTATACATCCATATGTCTGTTCATCCATCCATCCATCTATACATCCATCTATCTGTTCATCCATCCATCTATACATCCATATGTCTGTTCATCCATCCATCCATCTATACATCCATATATCCGTTCATCCATCCATCTATACATCCATATATCTGTTCATCCATCCATCTATACATCCATATGTCTGTTCATCCATCCATCCATCTATACATCCATATATCCGTTCATCCATCCATCTATACATCCATATGTCTGTTCATCCATCCATCCATCTATACATCCATATATCTGTTCATCCATCCATCTATCTGTTCATCCATCCATCTATACATCCATATATCTGTTCATCCATCCATCTATACATCCATATATCTGTTCATCCATCCATCTATACATCCATATATCTGTTCATCCATCCATTTATACATCCATATGTCTGTTCATCCATCCATCCATCTATACATCCATATATCTGTTCATCCATCCATCTATCTGTTCATCCATCCATCTATACATCCATATATCTGTTCATCCATCCATCTATACATCCATATATCTGTTCATCCATCCATCTATACATCCATATATCTGTTCATCCATCCATATATACATCCATATATCTGTTTATCCATCCACCTATACATCCATATATATGTTCATCCATCCATCCATCTATACATCCATATATCTGTTTTTCCACCCATCTATCCATTTATCTGTTCGTCCATTCATCTATACATCCATCCATATCTGTTCATCCATCCATCTATCCATATAACTGTACGTCCGTTCATATATATATATATATATGTATATACATATATGCATATATCTGTTCATCTGTGCATGCATCCATCCATCCACATATCTCTTCATCCATCTATCTATATATCTGTTCATTCATCCATTTATATATCTGTTCATTCGTACATGTACCTATCCATGTAACTGTCCATCCATCTATCCTTCTATCATCCATTGATATATCTTCTCATCCATCCATCTATCCATATACCTGTCCATCCTTCCATCCATATATCTCTTCAATCAACCATCCATCTATCTATCCATCTATATATCTGTTCATTCATCCATCTATCCATCCATATAACTGTCTGTCTATCTGTCCTTGTATCCATCCATCTATCCACATAACTGTCCATCCATCCATCATCCGTATCTCTTCATTCATCCATCCATCTATATGTTTATTCATCTATCTATCCATCCATCCAAATATCTGTTCATACATCCATCTACTCATCCATCAATCCATCCATATATCTGTTCATCTATCCATCTATCCATATAACTGTCCATTCATCTGTCCTTCTATCATCCATTCATCTGTTCATCTATCTATCCAGACAACTGTCCTTCTATCTATCCATCCAAATATCTTTTCATCCATCCATATATCTCTTCATTCGTCCATCTATCTATCCATACAACTGTCCTTTCATCTATCCATCATATCTCTTCATCCATCTATATTTCTGTTCATTCTTCCAACCATCTAAATAACTGTCCATCCATCCGTCCTTCTATCCATTCATATATCTGTTCATCTGTCCATCTACCCATCCGTATATCTGTTAATCCATGTATCCATTCATATATCTTTGATCCGTCCATCTATCCATCATCTATATATCTGTTCATTCGTCCATGTATCCAGCCATAGATCTGTCTATCCATCCATCTATATATCTGCCCATCCATACAGTATTTCTGTTCATCCATCCATTCATTCATCCAAATATTTGCCCACATCTCCATTCATCCACCTCTCTTTCTGTCTGTCTATCCATCTATCTGTCTATCTCCGTCCATCTTTCTGTCTCTGTCCATCCATCCATCTCTTTCTTTCTATCTGTCCATCCATCTGTCTGTCTATCTATCTTTATATATATATATCTGTCTGTCCATCTATCCATCTAGTTATGTGTTTGTGTTAATGTCAGCGAGGTCTCACCGGACTTGTAGTGTCAGGAGTGTTTGTCAGCTGAGAGCAGTTAGTCGTGCTTCTGATCATGGCAACGTACAAACAGTATTGTGAATTTATAACCATGTGTACACCTCACCTAGCAACAATTCAGAACACACTGGTTTCTGCCTAGCAACACCTTAGCACTTTTTATAGGACATGATTTAGTTCAGTAGTATCACACAAACTAGAGTGCTATGAGCGCCACTCCAAATGTGTTGCTGGTTTTATACAACAGTTCAAAAGATAAGTTCATACTGAGTGTGAGTCATTTTAGACACTTTGTTCTCAGATTTTCGAGAGCTCCAAACAAAGCCAGAGCAGAACATTTATGTCTCGGTGCAAAACTGCAGTGTTTTGTGCCTGAGCTTATCTGCTTTTTAATTATTCACATCAGTGATTCAATTATCCATTTCTAAAGACTTTACTTGAATATTTTCTAAATGAATCGGTTGTTTTGAACAAATCAATTGAATGAATGACTGAATGAACTGATATTTAAGACATCGGCCATCTACTGGCAGTCCAAATCAGTCATGGTACCAGCACAAAAAAAATAATAAATTCAACCCTGAAACTAGTCTTTGCATGGTATATTTGTGGCAATAGCCAAAAATACATTGTATGAAATTATAAATTAGATTTTTATGCGAAAAATGATTAAAATATTAAGTAAAGATCATGTCCATGAAGATTTTCTAATGTAAATATATCAAAACTCTTTCATCCATTTTGAGGGGGCACGTCCGAGTGTAATTACAAAAAGGGCATGTGCTCCGCACAGGTTGAGCCCTACCTGTGCACATGCCTGATACTGTGCATTTCTAAGAGCTTAATTTAATCAACTTTAAAGGCAATTTTTGCAATATTTAGATGTTTTTGAACCATCAAATCCTAGATTTTTATAAAGATTGGTTCAAATAAAGTGTTTAATCCTAACAAACCATATATCAATGGAAGGATTTATTCAGATTATGTGAAAATTTATTATGTAATTGTTTTAAATGACACTTATGACTGGTTTTGTGGTCCACCAGGGTGACATATATTGATTATCGTGAAAAAAAATCCAACTCAGGCTCATTCTAAATATGTACTGCTATATACATTTCTGAAGAGCACCAAATACGTCCCAGGAGATATGTTTTTTTGCAGTTTTTGCTTTCGCGAATCCACTAGAGGCCGCTGTGTACTCTTTTTGAAATCTCAAATTTCTCTCGCAAGTGCCGTTCGTGCTGGCGGTCCTCGCGTAAATCCACCAGAGGCTGCCTTTGACTGGCTGACCCACCTCCTCCTCCTTCCCTAAACCCAACCGATAGTGTTTTAAAAAGCACCGATTGACTCGATCATCCCCAATCGACAGTGTTTTCAAAAGCAGTCCAGAAAAAGAAAAGCCCTTTCCTCATTTTTACCGCGTTTTCAGATTTTACCACATTCTCATGCTGTTATTTACTTGTTTATTTTATTTTTTTGCCTTTGTTTTTGTCTTACCTGCTTTCTGGAACCGTACTTTGCATTTAGACACTGAGGTAAAACGGTCAGCTGGTAAGCATCATACCGCCCTGTAGCATTCGTCTGTTTATTCAGATTATATAAAAATTAGCTGTCAAATTATGTTTTTTATGACACGTATGACTTATTTTGGGGTCCAGGGTCACATATATTAATTATCGTGGAATATAAATAAAACCATATTTTTGTAATTAGAGTAAATTCTAGTGATCACTCTCTGAACAGAACTGAATTAAGCAAAACACACTCATTTCTTGCTGCAGATTGAATTTTGCATGCAACCTGATACACTTCTTTCTTAATTTTTCGAAAGCTGTTCATCCTTGAGATGTGAAGCAGGAAAAAACACACATTTCCTGCACCTTCATAAACGCTTTTCTTTACCCTATCTTACACACAGACACAGATTTTCAGATGTCCGCAGATGGTGTCAGTGAACAGGAAGTGCTGTCATCCTGTCTCATTCAACACATTCCTCTCTATTAATGAGCGCTGGCTGGACCAACGTGCCATCAGGACTGCAAAATCATTCAGAAATCTCATCAGACAGTCTGTTATATCAACAGAAATCCCACTGAGCGTTCTCCGTTACCAAATCTGAAACCTCACGATAGTCTAATTTCGTGTTTCACAACATCCACAAGGCAGTATTGCATTTATGTTGAATCATTTGCCAGATGATTTCATCCAAAACAACTCGCAAATGAGAATAGAAGTAATTAAATGATTAACAGCATCAGGTAGATCTCCAGGAAGATCTCGAGAACTCCCCTGCTGTAGTAATGAATAGATAGGGATTGCTCTTAAGAGATAACTACTTACTAGCAGCATGTCTATGGTGCTTATTTGGATTAGTCAATTAACTTAAGTTGCATGTTTTTGGACGGTGGGAGGAAACCCAGGGGAAACCCACGTGTGCACTGGAAGAACGTGTAAACTCCACACAGAAACATCGGCTGGCTTGGTAAGGACTAGAACCAGTGGCGTTCTTGCTGTGAGGCAACAGCGCTAACCACTGGGCCGCCATGCAACCAATCTAGGAAAGCAGGAGGAGTGGGGGTGGAAGGGGGGATTCTTCAAAACGAAGATGGCTGTTATATGGAACTTAGGGTATTTATAGTGGCTTAGGAATCGTCTGATTGGTGAGTCATATATTGGATAATGCAGGACCAGCCGTGATCAATCATAAGCACCTGGTCCTCTCCAAATTAGTTCACTTGTAGGAAAACAATGCAATTCTGAGTGTGCCTCACACAGGTGAGTAAGCTGAACAAACCGCCTGTAGAAACGCACTCTTCTCTCCATATGCACCAGACACTTTTGAATAAAACAGTGGAGAAACAATACATTTTTCAATACGTTTTGAAACTGTAATGACGTAACAAAGCCTCATTTACTGAAATTCTGTGTTTTTGCCATTTTGATAAGCACTCAAAGCCACTGATTCAAAGCAAAAGCTTTATAACCCTGCTGAAAAATCCAGCTTAAACCAGCCTAGGCTGGTTGGCTGGTTTTAGCTGGTTGACCAGGCTGGTTTTAGAGGGGTTTTGGCCATTTCCAGGCTGGTTTCCAGCCATTTCCAGCCTGGTCTTAGCTGGTCAAGCTGGAAAATGACCAGCAAAATCCAGCTAAAACCAGCTTGACCAGCCTGATTTAAGCTGGACATAGTTGGTTTTGGCTGGTCAAGCTGGTTTTAGCTGGTCATTTTCCTGTAGCTGGTCATTTTCACCCCTCTAAAACCAGCCTGGTCAACCAGCTAAAACCAGCCAACCAGCCTAGGCTGGTTTAAGCTGGATTTTTCAGTAGGGAAAGGTTTCGAAGTAGCAGTGCTTCGAAAGCAGTCATCACTACCTCATACTGTACACTAGGGTTGCAGGATATTGAATAGCGATATTTAATTTTTCTACGAGTGGCAAAACCCACGATTTACATAAGCACTGGTTTGTGTTCGTTAGCCGGTCCAACAGTCTCTGTAACTTTGATGATGCGGGCGACTAAATTTCTGTCTGATGCAATCGTGCACAATGGGACGCCGGTTCATTCAGGGTAGAGCTGTGCAATATGATGATATATATATACAGCTGAGGTCACAATTATCAGCCATCTTGTATATTTCTTTTTCAAATATTTCCCAAATGATGTTTAACAGAGCAAGGAGATTTTTTAAGTATTTCCTATAATATTTTTTCTTCTGGATAAAGTCTTATTTGTTTTATTTTGGCTAGAATAAAAGCAGTGTTTAATTGTTTAATTCAAAATTATTAGCCCACTTAAGCTGAATTTTTTTTAATCGATTGTCTACAGAACAAACCATCGTTAACCAATGATTTACCTAATTACCCTAACTTGCCTAATTAACCAACTTAAGCCTTTAAATGTCAATTTAAGCTGAATACTAGTATCTTGAAAAATATTATGCACTGTTATCATGGCAAAGATAAAAGAAATGAGTTATTAGAAATGAGTTATTAAAACTATTGTGTTTATAAATGTGTTGAAAATAAATCTTCTTTTCCGTTAAACAGAAATGGGGAAAAAATGTAGCATCTTAAGGCACAGTGGTTCAGTGGATAGCACTGTCGCATCACAGCAAGTTCGTAGATTCGAGTCTCGGCTGGGTCAGTTGGCATTTCTGTGTGGAGTTTGCATGTTCTTCCCATGTTGGTGTGGGTTTCCTCCGGGTGCTCTGGTTTCCCCCACAAGTTCAAACACATGCGCTGTAGGTGAATTGAATCAACTAAACTGGGCGTAGTGCATGAGTGTGTGTGTAAATGTGAGCATGTATTGATGTTTCCCAGTACTGGGTTGCAGCTGGAAGGGCATCCGCTGTGTAAAACTTAATGCTGGATTAGTTGGTGGTTCATTCCACTCTGGTGATCCCTCATAAATAGGGGACTAAGCCAAAAAGAAAATGAATGAATGAATTTTTCTACGATATATAGCGATATTGAGCCTAATTTCACCAGATGAATTTCAATAGAGTGACAAGGATTCCTAATTTTATATACATTGGAAAGATTTCGTAGGGCATCTGCATAGATTACAATAATCCAATCACAAACATTGGAAAATACAGTAAAGCAATGATCCTGTACAGAATTAAATACCCAGTGCTTTATGATTTTCTGTAATAAAATCAGCAGTAATCATAAACACAAATATAATCACCATACTTAAAGTCCTGTATATTTAGGTGAAGTTTATTTATAAACTAATTTCGAGAGGATCACGTGCTTATGATTGCTAGCAGCTGGATACGCATTATCCAATTCTCAATGCACCAATCAGACGACTCCTAAGCTACTACAAATACCCTGGGTTACGTACCACCGCTATCTTCGTTTTACAGAATCCCCCATCCACCCCTACTCCTCCTTCTTCCTAGATGGGTGGCACGGTGGCCCAGTGGTTAGCACTGTTGCCTCACAGCAAGAATGTCTCTGGTTCCAGGCTTTACCAAACCAGCAGACATTTCTGTGCGGAGTTTGCATTTTCTCCTCATGCTCACGTGGGTTTCCCCCGGGTCCCCGGTTTCCTCCCACCGTCCAAAAAACATGCAACATAAGTTAATTGACCAATCCAAACCGGCACTATAGACATGCTCCTAGTAAATGGTTATCGCTCAAGAGCAATCACTGGCTGTTCATTGGTTATTACAGCAGGGGAGTTCTCGAGATCTACCTGAGCTCAAACTCCCCTCTCACCTTGCAACTGGAGGGAGCCCCGGGCTCGAGGATCTTATAAGCTCAGGGCTCCCGGGACAGCATCCCAAACATGCTTATAATTAATCATCAGCTAAGTGTGAACTCTTAACATAAATACAGTTAAAGTCAGAAACGTAATGCCTGAACGCTTTAAACTCACTTGAAATCCCCACACAGGCTCTAATAACACACATAATTGCCAAAAGCATTGGTAACTTTAGGGATAAACGTTGCAATGACTCCACAAATCAGGAGTGTTTTGAAATGTGGTCAATTATAATACCGATTTGACATTGCAGATTGTGCAATGTGACTATTGTGGATGCACATATTGCGATATCAATGCTGAAACCATATATTGTGTATGATTTCACTTGTAGTTATTTTATTACCGAGCTCATTTCTTGTACCAGTACAGTGCGTGCTGGTTAAAAAAAAAGAAAAGGTGTTACACAACAGGCCGGTCTGTCCTCTAACACCTTCCTGTGAGGGTTTGGCGGTGCGGAAGCAAACAGCCCTATGGAACGATGTGATTTTAGCTGTACAAAGGAGCGGTCTCATCAGTCTCTGAGCTCTGATCTTTTGTCCAGCTCGGTTCCTCTCATACGTGCTCATTTCAGAAGCAGCGCCTGTGAAGCTGTGCACATGAAAGAGCCACCAAAGGACAGACTGGAGATCAGTGAGCTGTGGGATGCACGAGTTACATAAGCACTGGTTTGTGTTCGTTAGCCGGTCCCACAGTCTCTGTAACTTTGATGATGCGGGCGACTAAATTTCTGTCTAATGCAATCGTGCACAATGGGACGCCGGTTCATCCAGGGTAGGGCTGTGCAATATGATGATATATATGTATACAGCTGAAGTCACAATTATCAGCCATCTTGTATATTTCTTTTTCAAATATTTCCCAAATTATGTTTAACAGAGCAAGGAAATTTTAAAAGTATTTCCTATAATATTTTTTCTTCTGGATAAAGTCTTATTTGTTTTATTTTGGCTAGAATAAAAGCAGTGTTTAATTGTTTAATTCCAAATTATTAGCCCCCTTAAGCGGTATTTTTTTTAATCGATTGTCTACAGAACAAACCATCGTTAACCAATGATTTACCTAATTACCCTAACTTGCCTAATTAACCAACTTAAGCCTTTAAATGTCAATTTAAGCTGAATACTAGTATCTTAAAAAATATTATGCACTGTTATCATGGCAAAGATAAAAGAAATTAGTTATTAGAAATGAGTTAATAAAACTATTGTGTTTATAAATGTGTTGAAAATAAATCTTCTTTTCCATTAAAGAGAAATTGGGAAAAAATGTACCATCTTAAGGCCAAAGGTGTTTTTTTACATGCATTTTTATTTCTCTTTGCTATTTGGGCTCACTGGAACCTAATTAGAATAAAAATCTAAGTATCATCTTTTGATATGAAGTACTTTTAGAGAAAAATGATGTCCATATATGTGGACTCGTGGTCCGAATTTACATAAAACACTTGTTTTTAATGCATATATAACATATAATCTTTTTTTTTTTAACTAGCTTTGACTATCCGAGAGTAAAAACGACATTTTTTCCCATTTTGGACAGTTAAAAATTGAGTTTGGGACATTTAATAAGCTGCAGAACAGTTGCAGGATGACACTGTATGTCTGTAACAAAATATAAAACATTTAAAGTATTTTAAACAGCCACTTAAGAGCTAAAATGTGCTGTCCATGTGTGGACACTCAAGCCCTCGGAGGTTATAGGAGGGCTTCTAATTCTGACTTCAGCTGTATATCGCATGGACAAAAAGGTCTATAGTTTTATATTATGTCCTATAATTTATTTTCATGGCGTCACAAAATACACTAATTTATGGTAGTTTACGGTAATACTTTTCAATTATTTTAATGAGTGCAATGTTATATATGTCATTACAGGGATGCAGATAGAAGCATGAAAAAAAGCAGAGTAAGAAGCTTGCAATCTACATTTTGCTTTTACTTTAGCTTTATATTTGTATGTATTACCTGTAATCATTTTATATTTTCTGATTGTTTATATTTCCCCTGAAGTTCTAAATAACGTGAGAAATATGAACACATGAATGGGTAAAGTTCTGAGTACAGTGTTCCCTCGCTATAACGCCGTTCACCTTTCGCGATCTCGCAATTTCGTGTATTTTATTTAGTGCAATTTTATATGTTTTTACAATGCATTGTGTACTGTGTCCTGATTGGCTGTAGACTATAATCAATCGATCTCATCCATGCCGTGTCTTGGTCAGTTAAAAAAAGTCTAAGGTATGTTATTCCCAGATAACAACCGCTAAATAACGCAGGCGCATCCGGAAACCTCGAATCAACTTGACCATGAATGAATACGTTCAAATCCATATACTTACATCCACATTCATTTCTATCTGCTTGTCTGTCACGTTGTGGGTTATGTTACTGACTATTTGGCGCCATCTTGTAAATAAATAATATGTAGGTTAGTCCAGCATTTCCCAACCCTGTTCCTGAAGGCACACCAACAGTACACATTTCCAGCCTCTCCCTAATCAAACACCCCTGAATCAACTCATCAGAACATTGGAAGAGACTTTAAAACCTGAAGTTAATGGGTCAGATAAGGGAGACATCCAAAATATGTACTGTTGGTGTGCCTTCAGGAACAGGGTTGGGAAACACTGGGTAGTCTACACTCGGTTCCGCTGGTTTTCTTTCAGTCAGCTGTGCATTTTTTACTGTTTGGCGCCATCTTGTGACTGAATAATGCCCAAGTTAGTGTATACTCCATCAGCTGTCTTTATGTCTGTCAGCTTTGCCTTTAATTAAAGAATTGATCAACTATTTCGGCTCAAAACAATGTTTTGCGTCTAATGTTTATGTTCTGTGGCAAGTAGCCCTGTAATAAGCAGAATAAAGTGCATCCAGGCAAGTTTGTTTTTTGTAGAATAAAGCCCTTCAGTCTTATACAACAGTGCTTTGCTTTGCGTCAGGCTACCAATAAGCCTGTCAAGCTTTATTCTGTGATAACAACCTCCTGGATGTACTTTATCCTTAATATAAATCATTATCAGGACATGAGATGACTTGTATCGTGAAATAACATTTGTATAAAATGCATTTTATTAACAACCTGTCCTCCTTTTCCTTGTAATTTCAGACTTGTTACTCATCTCCATTGTTGTGTCTCTCTGGAACGATGAGCTCCTCGCCGCTCGTGTCCCGTTCCTCCAATGACATCCTGGAGGAGCTGCAGCTCATCACCGCCAAAAACCTGGAGAAGCTAGACTTCAATAAGTACTATGAGGTCATCCGGGAGCTCGGTAAAGGCACCTACGGCAAAGTGGACCTCGTCGTCCACAAGATCAGAGGTGGGTTAAGGAGATTGACTGTGGACTTGTTGTGTGTGAATTGACCATTTTGTGTGCAAAACATCATATTTTGAGTCCACAGGGGTTAATTCAGTGTTGAGGTCGCGGCCACACTGCATAGACTTTCGCCCCATTGACTTCCATTAATACATATGCGAATAATGCAGGCTGGAAACGCAAGTTTGTGCAAACTGAGACTGTTATTCGCTCATTGTTCAACATCAACTGATGTCTAGGACTAGAAACAGATCTCATTTGTGGCTTTTCCTTCCTGTGGGAAACGTTCCCGATCAAACTGACAAAGAATGTTTGCACACAAAATAAAAACCACCTACACTTACAAAAGCACACAGGCACACATTTCTCTCTATCCTGTGAAATCATGCATCATTTATCAGTCATCTGTCGTATTTCATGATCCTGTAGATCAAACGAATACCGCAGTTTACAGCTATTACGTGTGCTTTCACACTAGAGCTTGTGAAGCGAATGCAAGGCCAATATGACACCAAAGTTTAATTTGTTTGACCACAGCAAAATGGGTTTCTTAGAAAGTGCTGCAACCTACAGTTCTCATACATTTATTCATTCATACATGCATAGAGTATATTCAGAACTTCACTATATGGTTCAGCAAAAGCAGTTCGTGATTTAGCATTTATAGTGGCTTCAAAAGGACAAACACAGAGTTTTCAAACATCAGAAAAATTTAAAGGAGAATTGCAGCTTTACTTGGTAACACTTTACTTTTTTGTACATTAGTATGTGCACTATATATATATATATATATATTAATTTTGAGATTAATCTAGATTAAAATGGTTCATTTGAATTCTGCCAAAGGCATTCAGATCATGTGTGCTACCCGAATAATAAATCTTTGAGAACGGGTTTCTCGAGGCGGCGCATTAGACCAGGGCTCATCTCCTGTTTCCAAAATGCATCACAAACTGCTTGAGAAACTGTTCTACTATGATAATTGGTGATGAAAATAAATGAAACAGCAGCTATATCTCAGCATCAGAACATCGTAGAGAAGCGGGGGTTGGCTTGTTTGACTCATGCTAGCACACCATAAATCAGGGGTGTCCAAACTCGGTCCTGGAGGGCCGGTGTCCTGCAGATTTTAGCTCCAACTGGCCTCAACACACCTGCACGGATGTTTCTAGAAAGCCTAGTAAGTGCTTGATTAGCTAGCCCAGGTGTGTCTGATTGGGGTTGGAACTAAACTTTGCAGGACACCGGCCCTCCAGGACCGAGCTTGGACATGCCTGCCATAAATCCTGTATGGTTCACATGCTAGCAATGACTAGCAACATGCTAATAACGATTAGCTTAGTACTTTAAAATGCTAGAAATGCTTACTAAACATGAAGGAAAATCTATAGAACACCGTGTTATCTATCTATCTATCTATCTATCTATCTATCTATCTATCTATCTATCTATCTATCTATCTATCTATCTATCTATCTATCTATCTATCTATCTATCTATCTATCTATCTGTCTATCTTTTCATACTTTTAAAAACTGTTTAATCTAAATATTACCAACAGGCTTTCTCAAGCCAGCCTCAAAGTTTGTCTCGACAAACTTTAATAATCTAGTAATGGTTACTATAGTAAAACCATGGTTAATTTTTGCAAGGGAGCTCACACGAACAGTAGCTTACACTTCGTAGCTCTACTCAGCTTTGTGTCCTCAATTGTAAGTCACTTTGGACAAAATCGTCTGCCAAATGATTCAATTTTAAATGGCTAAATACACCAATGTTAGCTCACACACATGCTAACTCACACAAACAGTAGCTCGCAATAATCATATTTTCCAAGAACTGGAAGTACAGTGGGAAACCTGCATGTCACTCAGTGCTCAAATGCTGTTGTTCTCTGAAAATTCGCTGTTGAAGCTCATGGTTTTATTGCAGTGCTAAATAACGGATGCGGTCTTTCAGGTTGAGCTAGTCCAGGAGCCTTGATAAAACCCATTCTGGGAATCACCAACCAAAACACAATCTTCTGTCCTATCATTAGCGAATAATTAGACCATCATAAAGGCAAACCTAAACAAACAAACCTCTGTCCACTGATATCCTGTTCAATCCGTCATGTTACCTTTCTGTTCACGAGCATATGGTGGTCAATAGTCTATAAAACTGCCCCTGTGTGTGTCATCTGCATCCTTGAGGTTTCAAAGAGATGCAAAACACACCATCTGCCAGCATCCAGAGCCCCATCAGTGCACAGCTCATTTATTATTCACAGAACTGAGAGCATGACACAGCAGTCCTGCAGGCCTCATAAATGTTCACATTTGAGCGCATTTTCTTCCAACACCTCACACTCACTACATCTATAGTATCAGGAGATGTCCTTCAGGAGGAAGAGTGTGTTTACCAGCCAGAAAATCACTATAGGAATCAACTCAAAGGGATTGTTCACCCAAAAACGGAAATCATTTACTCATTATGACGATTATTAAATGTTGAACATTTAAAGGGGATAGTTCACACCAAAAAATGAAAATGTACTCACTGTTTACTCAACCTCAAGTGGTTCCAAACCTTTATGAGTTTTAATTTGACCCCTTTTTTAAGATTTAATATTAATATTCTGGTTCTTCTGAGTGTGCCAGTTTAGGTTCAGTTCAAAACACAGTTCAGATTTTTTATTATAATGTGTTAAAAGTGTCATTTTGGGGGCGTGTCCACAGGTCCTTGCTTCACATGAAAATTAATTTAGACTTCCCGCCCAACTTAACAAGGGGGCGGAGCCAAGAGCTCCCCTGCTTTGTGTATGGCAACAGACAGGCAGACAGAGAGAAGCAACATGAGCGAGAGGACCAGCATTCAGCCGTACATGTACGACTCGGACACAGACCAAGCAGAGACTACTGTTGAGGAATCAATAGTCCTAATGTGCCAGAATGTAGTGATGGTGAAATGAAGCTTTCTGAACCAGTTAAGCGCTCGACTCAATTGTATCGGAAAAAGATTCGTTACTCGAAGCTTTCTAAATAACTGCTCGATGAGGACCTCTTCTGGTTAAAGTGTGGGAAAGCACTGTGTAGCAATAATGTCAAATGTTCACAACTGACCAACTCCTTCATATAGTACAACAACAGTAATATAAACAAATTACTCTAGTTTTTACACATAAGGTTTGTTACATTACACGACCGATGACTGTATTTAAATCCAAGGTATTCAAAAGTGTTTACATTTAACATATTACAACTAGTCCCGTTTCAAGCGGGGATTGATCCAGCAATTCCTGCATGGGAGGCGAATGCTCTAAGGAGGAGGCTATGTGAGTAATGCTTTCAGGTTGCGCTCGCCAGCTGGCCCCCGTTAAACACTATACCACGATATGCAGTGGTTTTCTTTAAAAATTGTTGTAAATAAATACGCTAATACACTTTAGTATGGTTCAAAACCTTTTTACTATAAATGACTATTGTATTTTAGTTTAATTACTGATGTGTGGGACCGGTGCAGTGCTTTGAAACAGTAGAAATGTATGTAATGGACGGCTAATCTCTCGCTATACACTTTACTAACCCATGGGGTTGTTAAAACCTTTGAATCAAAATTCGAAGCAGTCACGTGGGTATTGGCGAAAATGAAGCTTCGGACGTCCCTGATCACGTGATGATGGCAAAACGAATCAAGCTCCGGCACACTGCTTCCCTGCGAGATGTATCGTTTTTTCGATACATGCTTCGAAGCCTCGGCGCACAACGTCATATCACTACCAGAATGTGTCAAAGTGGTAGTTACAAAATTATTTGTGTCTGTATAGTTTTACAGCCGCGATGTAATGTTGCATGCGTCATCCATATAGGGATGCAATGATTAACTGGTTTCACGATTAACAGCACTTTAATTTGTGAATTAATTAATCATAAAGGCTTCTCAACACCGTGTTTCTGCACAAAACAAAACGGCAACTAAACAAAGTGATGCCGACTGTGTGTTAGTTTAAAGTTCCGAGCTTGTACACCGAGACTAATAACAACGCACACTGGATTAATTTGACTGAGGCTATAACTAAGGCAAGTTCTTTATTTCCAATGGAGTGAGGTGCATGCAGGGCAACGTGCTCATACTTTCCAGCTGCACCTAGTTGAGATGACGGGGAGCTTCTGTGACCACGGGAAATGCAAACGGCTGAAGTTTAAGGAAGACACAATGAAAAGTACACATGTTTGCAAACCCACCTAAAGTTACTAACAATGGCGCCGATGAGAGCGATCATGTGTGAATGTTGATCCGCCAGCCGAGATCAATCGAGTGTTTTCGGAGAGAGCGCTGAAGGACTCTGTGGATCAGCTGTTTTTAATGGCCCGAATCTCGATACGTTGCATTCACTGCGTGTTCAGCGCAAATGGCCGCTAAATGTAAATCTCTGTTGCTCATTCGCAGGAGGACGATGAAGGCTCTTGTGTTAAGCCCAATGAGCCTTACATCCAAAAATAGAGCAAGGGTGTTCCTTTGGTGACATCACTTTGACACGCTGAAAATGGCGGATGTGAAACAACAAACTTAGGATGTGCTAATGTGCGCCTGTCAATCAATATTGGTGGGCGGCACTCCTACATCAAGTTGCGATCGGTCTCAAAACCGCTCCAATTGGTCCACTGTTTTTATGTTGTTAAATTAAAAAAAAGCACTGGGTGTGTTTATATCACCCCAATATGACAGTCTATACACCATACATGCACATATGTCTGTCCAAACAGCTTGAAAAGTAGATTTTTCACCATAGGTGCCCTTTGAAGAAAGTTTAATACTGGAATCCATTAATATCCATAGTAAGAAAACAAATATCATGGAAGTCAATGATTACAGGTTTCTTTTGTGTCCTTCAAACTCATTAAGGGGTGAATAAATGATGACTGATGTTCAGTTTTGTGTGAACTATCCAATACAGAATGGCTATATATGACTCTATAATAGATCAGGGGAGCTATCCCTTTAATAGATATTATAATATAGTGTTCTCTTGTCTCTTCCAAAAAATAAATAAATAAACAATTCTGATGCCAGGATTCAATATTCAGGCTTGTTTACAACTTTCCAATCTCCAACTGCATCCAAAAGTGCGATACTGCTACATAACATCTCTCGACTTCTGACCATTAAAATGTTTTGTTGCCCAAAGGCTTTTTAAAAGTAGCAGAATGTCAATGCTGTTGCTCTGCTCGTCTCCTAGCAACCAAATTGGAGTATACAGTATAAAGATGCGAGTGTTAGATCTGCAGGTGTGCGATTATCAGCAGCAGACAGGATCATATACCGTGTTTTACTGCTGCTCATGCTAAACTGCTTTTATTGTCACGTAATGTTGGAGCGTTGGCTCACAGATTGATTTCTTTTACTTGGTAGGGCAGTTCAGAGGTTAGCACTGTCAGCTCACAGCAAAAAGGCTGCTGGTTTGAGTCCTGGGTCAGTTGGCGATTCTGTGTGGAGTTTGCATGTTCTCCCTGTGTTGTCGTTGGTTTCCTCCGGGTGCTCTGGTTCCCACAGTCCAAAGACATGCGCTATAGGTGAATTGAGTTAACTAAATTGGCCGTAGTGTATGTGTGTAAATGTGAGAGTGTATGGGTGTTTCCCAGTACTGGGTTGCGGCTGGAAGAGCATCCACTGCTTAAAACATATGCTGGAATAGTTGATGGCGACCCCCTGATAAATAAGGGACTAAACCGAAGGAAAACGAATGAGAAATATAATTAATTATTTATATATGCATTATTATGTATAGAATACAACAAATATTAACTGCACATCTGGAAAAGCGCTTGAGTAAGGGTTTCCAAATTGCCCCCATAGCTGTATCTGTCCAAGTAGTTAAAAGCATTTGAGTCTGTGTTTTTGCCTGTGGATGATAATGCAATAATTCCCACTAAGGATCCACCTGGCGCAGTGGCAGATTGTCTGTCATCTGCTTGAGCAGGTGCATCTGTCACTGCCGCTTATAATGACGGCCCTTTGTGAAGGCCTTTATCTTAAACACACAGGCAGCTTCTGCTATCTGTTGTGTTATGTAATAACAAAGTTGGGGCAGGGGCGGGTTCGTTTGACCTTCCTTTCAAAGCGTTTAGCAACTGCTTAACCTTCTGCAGTGTTATGCAAAGACCTTCAATAGTGACTCGCAGGCAAAATCTGCTCAAAGTGTCTTTTTCATTTAAGACAAGGCTATGAAACCGACAGACAGTATCATTTAAAGGCGACTAAATGTGATAATTGAGTTGCAGAAAACAATACTCCTTTGAAATGAGGTATAAAAGATTCTGTTTGCCTCACAAAAACAGTGGAAAAGTTGGCAAATACAGTTGAAGTCAAAATCCTGTGATGAAGCCCTCCTGTGAAATTGTTCCTAATATTTTCATAATGATGTTTAACAGCGCAAGGAATTTTTTACAGTATTTCCAGCCTGATCTCACGAGAAAACGTAAGTATTTTATGTTTTGTCAGTTTAGTGGCTAATTCGTACGAATTCGTACAAGTTCATTTGTACGAAATTATACGATTTTACAAAGGAGGCGTGGCACCATAACCCCACCCCTAAACCCAACCGTCATTGGGGGATGAGCAAATCGTACGAAAATGTACGAATTAGATCGGACGAATTCATACGAATTAGCCACTAAATCAAAAAGTTACGAATTGCCGTGAGATTGTGTTGGTATTTCCTATAATATTTTTTCTTCTGGAGAAAGTCTTATTTTTTTTATTTCAGCTAAACCAAAAGCTGTTTTTATTATTTTTTTAAACTATTTTAAGGTCAATGTTATTAGCCCTCTTGAGCAATATTTTTTTTGTTCCATTGGCTATACAACGAATTGCCTAATTAATCTAAATTGCGTAATTAACCTAATTAAGCCGTTTAAGCTGAATACCAGTATCTTGAAAAATATCTAGTCAAATATTATGTGCTGTCATCATGGCAAAGAGAAAAGAAATGCACCGATACCCTGACAAAAAATATAGATTCCATACACAATATCAAACAAATGTCTCTGTTTGCACTGGAAAAACCTGCACAGAACAAATGCAAATGAGCAGACCGTGTATCTAGCGGTGGATGTTGTTTGAAAGCAAAAATGACTGGTGACTCGGCATTATACAAAGCATTTACTGCACTCCAATTAATCAGACTTGTGCAGCTAGAAGCATTTGCCTTCTCTTATTCATCGTCTAACACATTTAATGTGTAAAAAAAGGAGTAGAACAGAGAAGAGGAGAGAAGTTAAAGCGTGGAAACTATTGAACACCTCAACATTTTACTCAGAAAAATATTTCTAAAGGTGATGTTGACTTGAAATTTTCACCAGATGTTGGTACAGGGTATATACAGGAATCAGGGAGTAACATTCAATACCTTTTAAGACTCTTTCTATACATTTTAAGACCTCATCGCCAGTTTAGTTCTGAACCGGTAACATTGGCAACACTTTAAATATATTCACTAAATACTGATTGTAAGAAACTAATCCTAAACTAAAACATTATTGATATACTTTATAAAAATGCCTATAGAGCAGCAGAAATAATGGTTACTGCAGTAAACAAAGCAGTGTGACATGAAATATAGCAGGATTATCAATTTCATAAACTACACAGCATCCCAAAATTTCAAACTTTAGCATACAACTATAATTATACAACTGTATTATCAAACATTTGGCAAATTTAATACTTTGTAACAGCATTTAAGACTTTTCAAGGGCCTTAAATTTCTGTAAATTGATTTATCAACTTTTAATACTTTTTAAGACACCACGGACACCCTGTGACAATGACCAAAGAAATCCATATGTGCAAAGAAAACAAAATGAATTCGTTTACAAATTAAATTATGTGTAATAAAATGAAATGACGCAGGGAAAAACTACTGAGCACATGAAGAAAGAGAGGAAATGGCAGTGAAAGCCGAGCCAGCAGCTGAAATCTCTCAGTGGTTCTTCAGCAACCCTCTGATCTTCCTCATTGTAAATGAATATCAGCTGCTTCAGTCCAACATCTACATTAGCAGGAGGATGAAGATGAAACCAGAGTGGAGATTTCAGCAAGACAATGATCCAAAACACATCCAAGGAGACTCTCAAATGCTTTCAGAGAAAGAAAAGCAAGCTGTAGAATGGCCTAGCCAATCACCTGACTTAAATCCAATAGAGATTACAAAATAAAGCTGAGATTTGATAGACGAGACCCACAGAACCATCAAGATTTTTACACTCTATTGAAGTCTGTGACAATCTCACACCTGAGCAATGCATGTGACTTCATTCTCCACATGAGAGGCGTCTTTAAGCTGCAATCACCAAAAATCCTCTTATATAAAGTATTAAATACATTTCAGTAGTTCAGCACTTTCTGCTTGTGTCATTTCATTGTTACACAGCACTCATTTTTTTCAGATTTGTTTGTTTTGCTTTATTTTTATGTTTGTATAGTTTAGGTTTTTACCAAAATCTGGTTCAATTTCATGTCAACAGCTCCTTTAGAAACATTATTCCCAGGAAAAATACATGACGTGTTCAATACTTATTTTCCCTTCTGTAATTAAATGTTAGAGAAACTTCCTTCTGGATTTCTATCAAACTCGCTTCATAATAAGTTGGTCAGAATCAGAGCTGTTGCCATTTATCTCCCACATTATTGCGTGACCTGACATTGTCTCAGCTTGACATTTGACGGAGCACATTCAGATCTCACGAGTAGGCCATTAACTCTGCGCCATCGGCAGAATAATCAGTAATTCTTTTCAAACTCTCTCTCTCTCTCTCTCTCTCTTTCCCTTCAGGCACAAAAATGGCTCTGAAGTTCTTGAGGAAGAAAACCACCAAGCTGAAGAGTTTCCTGCGCGAGTACAGCATCTCTCTCTACCTGTCACCCTGCCATTTCATCATCAACATGTACGGCATCGCCTTCGAGACTGACGAATACTACATTTTCGCTCAGGAGTACGCGCTAGCTGGAGATCTCTTTGACATCATTCCTCCCCAGGTGAGAGAAGTTCAGCTCGCTCAAATATTCATGCTGTGCTACTTTGTACTTGGTTTTGGCACTGTTTAAGTGCTAAATATAAGCATTAAAATGACTTGGATCTGTAAAAGTGTGAGATGGTAATGGGTGAGTGCACTGAAGGGATGCCAGTTTGTTTGCACTTTGCTGGTTTATTATATTTTCAACTTCTTGCTGGGAAACCGCATTAGCTAGCTATTATTAGTAATGGAAATGTTTAGATCAACATGTTTAGATGTTGATTGCAGAATTAAATAATTTATTTAGAAATGTGGCTGTGGACACAATATTGTGGTCAGACATCCCTGCTGATAAAAACAGCTTAATCCAGACTTTGCTAGATGGCTGGTTTAGCTGGTCGACCAGACTGGTTATAGAGGGGTTTTAACCATTCCAGCCTGGTCTTAGTTGTCAGGCTGGGAGATGACCTGCTAAAACCAGCTATGTCCAGCTTAAACCAGGCTAGTCAAGCTGGATTTAGCTGTTCGTTATCCAGCCTAACCAGCTGAGACAAGCCTGGAAATGGCCAAAACCCCTCTAAAACCAGGCTGCTCGACCAGCTAAAATCAGCCAATCAGCCTAGGCTGGTGTAAGCTGTGTTTTTCAGCAGGGATGGAAATGTATTAGGCAGGTGAACTCTAACAGTGCATTATGGGTATTATTCTCTAGCTGTTGAGTGTACATCAGCTGTACACTCAATAATACGATGCATTGTGGGATTGATTCAGTGCACTTCAGAAGGTCCACTAGAGTTTCAGACACCACTACATATTACTGCTCCTTAAAACGGTGCACTACTTAAGCTTTGGTGATATTCTGATATGTTCATGCATGGAGGTCTTCTTACGAGCTGATTACCTAAATCAGGTGTGTTAAATCAAAGAAACGTGCAAAATATGCAAAGAAGTGTGGTGTGAAGACTTAAACTGAGAGCCACTGTGCTAGAAAATTGTTACAGTGTTTATAGTAAAGTCCAGGTTTCGTTCTTTCAGCTCATTTTTGAGAGTTATAGTTCATATTTCTGCATCTCATCTGCCACGGTTCAATGTTTACTTATTGAGTGATTTGTTTTTGCTTGTGAATGGGGTCTTTATGAGCTGCATAATAGTGTCCCTAGGGGTCACCAAACTTGGTCCTGGAGATTCAGTGACCTGCAGAGTTTAGCTCCATCTTGCCCAAAAACACCTGTCTGAAAGTTAAGTATACCTATTAAGACCTTGGCTTAATCCGAAATTTCCCCTATACCTTAAATAGTGCAGTATTTGAGGGAGCAGCCATTTGTAGTGGATATGCTGAAGTGCACTCAATCAATTCCACAATGTACAACCCATGTACACTTAACTAGCGAATACCCATATTACATCGTAAGAGTTTGGACATCAAATTCACTCACTCGTTTCATTCACTCCTTTAAGTGTACTACATTAGTGGACTTATTTAGGGAAAAGTGTTAAAGGGGGCAATTCTGGTCCTTGATTAGGTCCTTCAGGTACATTTGATTAGGTTGGAGCTTAAGTCTGCAGGACACCAGCCCTCCAGGACTGAGTGTGGTGACACCCACTCCACTGTCTGACAACCGAAACAGAAAACTATTTACAGATTTTGTTAAAATACACTATACGGGCTTAAAGAGTAGGAGTGTAAAGAACTGACATTAGACAGGGTGCTAATGCAATGCAGTGATGTGAAAATTAGCAGCTCTAGCAGACTTCAGCTACTTTCCATTGAGCGTAGTTGGCAACAGTGCTATACACACACACAGAAGTAAACAAGAACTTCATGTTCCTTGCAAAGTTGCTGCATTACAAGAAGTCCTGTAAGGTTTTGTGTTGCGGAGGCTCAATATGCTGTTTCTGTGAGAATTAAGATCATAATATTCATTATGTAACCACACTGTTTTTGTCTAATCCCATACTCTCAACACTCTCTCCTGTGTGTAGGTGGGATTGCCGGAGAACGTTGCCAAGCGCTGCGTACACCAGGTGGCTATTGCACTGGATTACCTGCATTGCAAGAAGCTGGTGCATCGTGACATAAAGCCAGAGAACGTCCTGATCTTTGATAAGGAGTGCCGGAAGGTGAAGCTGTCAGACTTTGGGATGACAAGGCGCGCTGGTTCTCCAGTTAAGCGAGTTAGCGGGACCATCCCATACACGGCACCAGAACTCTGTGACCCAGGCCGGCAGGAAGGTTTGTGTGTGGACTACAGCACTGATGTGTGGGCATTTGGCGTGCTTCTGTTCTGCATGCTCACCGGGAATTTCCCCTGGGAGAAAGCGCTGCCCTCTGATGCTTTCTACGAGGAGTTTGTGCGCTGGCAGCAGCGGAGGCGGCGCAGCAGTTCGGTGCCCTCACAGTGGCGTCGCTTCACTGAAGAGGCGCTTTGTATGTTTCGATGCCTGCTGTCCATCGAGCAGGACCGCCGGTGCTCCGTCAAAGAGGTCTTCAGCTACTTCAACCACTGCTGGATGCTTGATACTGAGAACGGCAACACCACTCATATCTCAAGCAGTAATGGCAACAGTGGCACGGTGATGAACGGCCGCCAAGCTGAGCTCAGCTCTTCTTCCTCTGAAGAAGATGATCTGGTGGACCGCTTGAACAAACAGAGCTTGTCGCCTGTATGCGGGGTGGCTAAAGGAGGCATCATCATGGAGCCAATGACCACACACTACTCCTCAACATCCACAAACAGCCCTGCTTCCTCCACCGGCGGTTATGAGCGTGTGTCCCGTGACAATAACGGCAACAGTGGGCGCATTCTAGTCACGACACCAATTGAAATATGCGTGTAGAGACGTCGCTGACTTTAATCTTGCATATACACTTGGGATGACCAGTAGGAGTCAAGTCCTCATGAAGCAAACGCATAGAGGGAAAAGGCAGTAGCTGGTGCACAAGATCATCTCAAGAAGAGCCTCTGCTTGAACGTTTTCCTGATGACGAGTAACTCTGAGGGAATGTGTAAGACAATCGCCAAAGTCTGCCGATTGTGTCTCAACCACGTTTTCCACGTATATTAAGACCAAAATGAAAGATTTGTACTCTTTAGAAGAAAGCAGAACGAGAAACTATGAAGCAATATGTCGAAGTGAAGAGATTTTAAAAAACATTTCACGTGGAGACTGGCGGTTTCTGAAGCACAGTGAGAAACGTGTTGGTATTGTTTTGTGCTTGTGTGTATCCCTGTGGTCAGTGGATATTGGACTTTGGAAGCTTATTGGTTACTTGATAAATGTTGTACTATTCATTTTTGGTCTTTACCTTTTTTGTTATTTATTTAATATTGTAGCATTACAATGTTTTATTCTAATTTGCAGAGAAACTGTACTGTCAAATCTCCGATTGCTCACCATTACACCCCCAAAACTGGCAAGAAAGTCACTTGGGGCCATTTACACAACACAATCGTCTACTAAAAACTGAATATTCTCCAGAAAAATTGATCTGGAGGTTCATTTACATGACAATTACACTTTAGCGGGCCTGAACATGTGTTCATTGTTGTCAAGCAAACATAGGCCACTCTAAATTTCAGAAGACTGTTGGATAAGTTTGAATGGTAAATGTAAAAACTCTCCAGTATCGATGCAGTCCACATAAATGAGTAAGTCCTCCATGTGTAGGAGTGCAGTACTTGGCCTGCGCTACCTTAGTACTGAACAACTGGACAAATCTTGCTTTCACAAACAGTTCTTTACATGGCTGTGGTTGTACCATTAAAGAAAAGAGCGATTCAGACATACTGGCTCCCAGAAGCACAGTTCAAAATCCATTCAGCCACTGTGTATTGATATGTTCATACAGTAAAGTGCAATGCCACATATTGATGTACATTTCCTCTTTTAGCATTCTATCCGAGCATCATGCATGGAGACCTAAGAGCACATGTATGTCATTTAGACATCTTTTTGACGTCCTCTAGAAGATCAGTAAGTTTAGGAGCCTTTGCAATGTTATGAAGACATCCTGGCAGAGATTATAATAGCATTTCTTTATATACGAATTGGCCTATTTTATGATATTTATCATAAGTCTGTACATGAAACATGATTCTTAGAGAATGTTAATATTTCCAGATGATGTCCTCTATAATAGATGTCTTGATGATGTATATGTGCTTACTGAGTGATGTTTGAGGATTTCTCAGGTATACCATTCACTGTGTTACAATGAAAATCAATGTGAAATCCACACTACCCATTTCTTTTTTAAATACACATTCCTGGTTTTAATGTGCACATTATATGAAGATGAAGTTGGTTATCTTTACAGAATGTTCACCAACATTTCTGCTTCTAATATTAAATTGATCATAAAAATCCCACTCAATTCCCAGCAGGCACAGAATGTCAACATGACGTCAGATTGACGCTGTACCCCAATGTCGTTGCGTTTTGTTTGGAAATGAAAATCGGGTTGACATCAGAACCCAACGTCAGGCTGACATCATTGTCCACGTCCAACCTAAAATCAACCAAATATCAATGTCTAATGATGTTACAGCTTGATGTTGTGTAGACATTACCACTATGACATCTATCAGACGTTGGATTTTGGTTGTCATACCTGACGAAAAAATGTCAGTATTTGACGTCAATATGATGTTGGTTTAAGATGTTGGCTCTCCAACACAACCTAAAATCAATCAAATATCAACGTTATTATTGGACGTCAAAGTAACCTTGTCCTTAGACGCTGGCTTGACAATTTTCATGACCTAAATCTAACCTATTATTTACGTCTTATGACGTTGTGCGCCTGCTGGGTTACCATCTCCACTTCCAACCACTTAATTTTGGCATGTAACACTCAAATTTTGAGTTGTTATAAGTAAAACTGACATAATTTCATGTTGTCTTCACCACTCAGTTTGTTACTCAGTTGAGTTATGGAAATACGAAGATGTCATATTTAGGATTTAGGTTTCATGACAAATGGAGCAGTGATGTCTAAATATTCTGCTGCTTTGGACCAGAGAATGAAGGTCCAGTTGTAACTCTATTAGATCCTTTTATTTGAGCGATTGTTTACTCAAAAAAAAAAACGCTACCAGCTGCTAAACTTGGTATAAGTTGCTTTTAAATTGACTGAAATGCCAATAAAGTGGAATGTGATTCCTGTTCCACAGTCTTGCGCAAATTAAAATGTTTTTCTTTTTTATATTTATACATTTTATTATGACATTTGTTCAATTTTGTACTCTCGTTTGAAGAATGGTAGCAAATGTTAATTTGGTGGAATTATTTTGTTCTTGTATGGTTAAAAAAAAGCAAAAAAGGGGGCATTCTGCATGGATATAACAGAAAACTAGAAAAAGAGTTGGTATCTGTGCTACTTTTTAGAATTGTGACAATTATTGTGTAGTAATAATTTTAATTAGCACACGTTTCCCTAACTGGATACAAGTTTCAGTGGAGTCATTAAGGACAATGTGCAAATTGAGAAAATTGTTTTGTCATGGGCAAAGCATGGACTTCGCATAGCAAAACATGGACTTCACATATCAGTGATAGGCAGTACACAACATATTGATTTCTTTAGTGCTGGAAAATGCTCTCAATAATCAATAACTCACAAAGAAGATCAATGCTACACTAAAAGACAGTTCAACCCTGCAAAACCTTCAACCCTTCATACGAGGAAATCATGAAAAGGACAAACGCTAAAACAGACATTTCATTGTGCTGTCTTATCCAGAAATGTTTGCATGAATCAACACTGCTCTGGAGAAACATTGTAGAAATAAACAACAATGTACTGAATCTTGTGGCTTTCGTGGCTTTTTTATAACATTGTATTGCATATACACATCTCCCTATGCAAACATAAACATTAAACCACCAATTTATTAATTTGAAGTTTTAATAAACCTCATGTCCCTGATATCTTAGGGTATTGACAAGGAATCTATCCAGCCATATAAATCAATGGTGTCTAATTCTGCTCTAGGAGGGAAGGTGTCCTGCAAAGGTTAGCTCCTAGCCTAAATAAACACAGCTTAATCAGATAATCACGGACTTACCATGCACACTAGGAACTTCTAGACAGCTGTATCGAGACAAGCTGGGGCTCCAGAACATTCCAGTCCAGTGAAATTGCGATTTTTCCAGCCCCATCACCATTATGCAACTCAAAAAAGTCTCATTTAAAGTCTATCTTGGTGTAGTAACATGGGGCAAAATCTAAATTAGATCTGACCTAGCTGAGAAACCTCAAGACAAAACTCAAAAGTTCAGAAGGGAAAACATGTTTACATGTGAAAGAGATTGTAAAAGGGGATAAATTGGAGGAAAAAGGGTCTGGGGAGGTGGCAGGAATGGTGCAGGGAAACAGCAAAATCTAAATTACTAAATGTTTGCATATAGAATTAAATACTGATTTGGTAAACTGTGTTTGAAGCAAAGAATTGACTGTGATGCATGGTAAGTTTAGTACATTAGCATTAGCACAACAATACTGAAGTAGTAAAATGCATCGAGCGAGACGGATTAAATTCAAATAGGAACTTTAATCCACATGAGTAACAGACAAACCATCTACACCAGGCATGTCCAAGCTCGGTCCTGGAGGGCCGGTGTCCTGCAAAGTTTAGTTCCAACCCCAATCAGACACACCTGGGCTAGCTAATCAAGCACTTACTAGGCTTTCTAGAAACATCCGTGCAGGTGTGTTGAGGCAAGTTGGAGCTAAAATCTGCAGGACACCGGCCCTCCAGGACCGAGTTTGGACACCCCTGATCTACATGCATCAAGCATAGAAAAGATTGAACTCAGAAGACTTAAATACACAGGATGAGCCAATTACCAGCACAGTAAAGACAGATTATGGAATTACTGAGTAATTATGACAACCAAGCATGAGCAGGAAAGTGGGACACCTTCTGAAAAGTGTGGCAATGCATCATGGGAAAAAAAATGATCAAATGTCTAGCAGAGGTGGGTGGGTAGGGGCAGGGGAAAGCGGTTGATGGGCTAGCCAATAGCAGACTACAATAGGAGTAGTTCCTGGTGTAAAAAAAACTGTTTAAAGAATACAGACAGAGGACAGAGATGAGAAAAAAGGGAGGCAAGTGGGGACCCAGAGTCCAACCAGGAGGACGGCTCATGGCACAACTGAGGGAGGAAGAAACCATAATGGGAGCTTGAATGGCTTGTGTGATTAAGGACCAAGGCTGAGCCAGAGAAAAGGAGGAGCACTATGGAGCCAGAGGGATGTAAGTTCTGACAGAGAAGTGGAAAATCGTTATAAAGGCAGGTCAACAACTGACAAAAGCAGAGGGACGAGGAGTCCAAGGACTAATGGATCTTGGTGGATCTGAGAAAGTGTGGAGCAAAGGAGGAGCGGAAGGGTCGAAAAACCAAAGTGGAGCCCATGGTCAACAACCTAAGATGTAGCTGAAAACCATAGAAGCTCAAAGTAAATCTCAGCAGTATGCCTGAGCTAATAAAGAAAAAGGCAAGGTAGTAATCCAGCACTGAAGGAAGCCTTGGAAATAATTGAAGGAGCCTTGGAAGTGGCCAATAAGTAAGACTCAGGGCTAGATAGAAACAACGCTGCCATAAGAGAGTCAGTGTTAAACAGAATCAATGAAGGTGGAAGATATTCAGGACTGAACCAGTGAAGATGTAAGATTCAAGGACAGGGGAATACGGGAAATAAGAACGTTGGCAGGTCTCTGCTCCATGCCTCAAAAGGCAACCAACGCACAATGTTTTTAGCTCACACTCGTGGTCAGACTCCCTGTTCCATCAAGGTCATTTTGGTGTTGGTCCAGAGCCAGAGTCTGGTTACAAATCAGCTCTTTGAAAAATGGTTCGTGAGTAGCAGCAAATCATTGCTGAGCTAAAAGTAAGAACCACCTCCATCAGGGGCTGAGATGACTGAGATGAACAGTAACTGTTTTGAACATAATTTTTAACAGCAATGGAACGCTATGCTGAAGATGTTATTATCAGTTGTAATCTCCATCTATACAAGCTAAGGCATGCTGCATAAACAGTAATGTCATTTGTATTCCCTGTCAATGCAAATAAGTCATGCTGTGCGAACACAAACTTTTGCTTGTAATATCTGCCTATGCAAACTACAATACGCTGCAACATACGAACATGTTGGATTCGCTGTGTTTGGATTCCGATGTAAATTTGCAAAGCAATAACAATGCAACATTAATGGTGTATTTGTATGTGGAGCTTCTGCATTTGCCTTTCTGGGAAAGATGAGATGTGTTCAGTGACATTCTACAGTGGCTCTTTTTCCAAACCAAAGTAGTTCTTAGAAGGTTCGCTAGACGAACCAGCTCCAAACCAGCAATAGCACTGACTTTGAACTAGTATCCAGTTCATGCTGGTGGAATAGGGTTAGGGTAGGCGCTAAGTCTTGGCAAATCCTGGCTTGTTTGTTATCTCTGGCATTGTGGAAGTCTCATTTCCAGTTGGCTACAGCATTTTGTCTGTTCAAGGTGTGGGATGAGAGGACAGTTAATATAGCTTCAACAAGAACCAATGAAGTTTGTTTGTCAGGGTTTTGTTGAGACTCTGTTTGTGTTTGCTGCTGTGTTTATATGTGGACAAAAGCCTGAATTAAATCTGTTCACCCAGTAAGGTTTAACAAGTTCCTCAGAAGACTTGTTCTATTCATGTTCACTTACTTTGTTTTCACTTTAAGAATGCTTTGAAGTGTCAGAGTTTTGGGTAAGCATCTTTAATTGAGGGAGAGAGATCTGTCAAAGTTAATTAAAGATTTAACTTCATTTGTGTTTCTGGTGGGTTTGAAACGAGATAATGGTGAGCAAGGGCAGCACGGTGGCTCAGTGGTTAGCACTACTGGGTGTTTCCAAGTGCTTGGTTGCATCTGGAAGGGCATCCGCTGTGTAAAACATATGCCGGAAGAGTTGGTGGTTTATTCCGCTGTGTCGACCCCTGATAAATAAGGAACTAAGTCGAAGGAAAATTATTGAATGAATGAATAATGGTGAGCGATTTCAAATTAGGATGATCTAAACCCTGACTAAATATTAAATACTGTTTTCTGACTAAATGCATTTGTTGTTACACAACCGTGTCTGAGTTAAGATGCTAGCATTCATACTTTATGTAAATCCATGAATGCTAATATAATCAGTTAAACTGCATTAATGAATAAAATAGGGATTGCTGGTGAAGACTAGGGCATGTACTGTCCAGTTCCCTTACAAAAAAAGTAAGTGACAGAAGTGAGCTGACTCATTATGGGATGCTAATTAAAACGAAAAAGTGAGAAAAAGCCCTAGAGAGGATTGTGAGAGTGTTGGTTTGGTGCTGTAGTTTAACATTTTCCACCGAAAACAAAATCTTATGAGGATGTCTTATTTGCTTTGATTTGTCAAAAGATTTTCTGGGAATGCTTGACTAAAGCATCAGCTCTAGTATTTCTGCCATCTGGATGCCTCGGACTGCAAGACTGAAGCAGGAAAACAAAACAACAGCAATGTTGTACATTTTGTTCCCATGGTACATGCTGGGTAAGGAGAGAATTTATCTCACTCCCACCTTATTAGCGTTCCTCCTCTTTCACACCTCAGAGCCAAACATGGTTTAGCAAGATTATATAGCTCAAATCACAACCCTGTGGTGCTTTTTTGGACATCTAGCGAGGTGACTCAGTGGCTGTTCTTGCATAAGGACAATTTATAGGTATATGAATAGGAGATCATGTTGACTGTCGACCATATAGCAGTGGGTGGTAGTGAAATATAGCCTGGTACAGGCAGTCAGGACAGAAAGAACAGTATGATATGTATTCGACTGATTGGATTTTAATGCCTAAACCTCAAACCGGAACTCCAAGATCCCAACATCAGCCTATTTTAAACCGCGCATATGCTGAATGCTTTGTGCAATTTGCTGGTGGCAAAACCTATTCATCAGACAATGATGTAAAGTATTTATGTGCGGTAGCATATGGTTTTAACGTGATTCACACTGAACACATGGTGAAGCCTGCTGATTGCTGTAATCATCCGAGCACAACCCCCCCCCCCCCCCCCCCCCCCTTATTGAAGCTATTTAAAGATCATCAAATCTTTCCACAATAATGTTACATCCTGTTCTAGCTAATTAAAACAGCTAGCAGGATACTAGCTTGCTAACTCAAGGCTACTTGGATGGAAAGGGAAATTGTTGACAAGTTTAATATATGCTAATATGTATTCTAAAAGACACTAATTAGCATGTTGTCAGAATCATTTCATATACTGGCATTGAATTAATTGGTTTAACTAAGGACGATATGTAGGACAAGACTTTAACAGACAATAGCATCATGATCAATGAGTTATAATTTCAGCTTTCTGCACAAACCTACGCAGGTTTGTATTAGCTCAATTTGCATAATGCTAGTCTATTGTCTTCATTGGCTGCCCACGAATAACTTCTGTTTTGACCCTTAAATACTGCAGTTGTAGCAGAAGACTGGACGAGTTTCGATGCTGCTAAAGCAGATCCACTTTGCATGCACTCGGGACTCTGGCTAGAATTGAACTGGTCAAACCAACGCCATCGTTACTGTTCATATATTTAGTTTATGACTGCACACAACACGCTGGGCCATGACCAATCAAGGCTCTCGGAAAGGCAATGAGACCAGTTCAATGAGCCATATCACAGAGCTGATGCTGCGGTTTATATTAGAATCAAAGACTCAATGCAAATGCCATTGTAGAAGAACTCCAAGAGAAAGCTATAAAACTGCATAATGGGGACACATTAAAGAAGATGAAGAGGACACAGAAATATATTTCAGCAGAAGCTCATTGTTAGTCCACAGTGTTTGCTTGTATATCACTAATTAATAAAGTTGTAGAAAGATCCGAGAGATGCAGGATGTGTATGATCTTGAATCCCTCTGGGTAGCGCTGGAGATTATGATAAAGAAAGAGAAAACAAATGATCCTGCTGGATTTCTGGGTTCTGAGATAATGATAATGCCCAGAGCGATCAGAAGCTGAGCTCAGAGAAAGAGAGAGGGAAAGAGAGTGAAAAAGAGAGAGTGTGCATCATTAGCTGCAGGCATCAGCCATGAAGCAACTTCATGCAAGCGTGACAGATCCTGTATCTCATCTCTCTCATCTTCTGACGGTTAATCTTGGAGATAAGCAGGACAGATTAGTCCACACACTGGAAGTTAGCACCAGTGAATGCTTTTCAAGTCAGAAGACCTACTTTCGATGACCGGCTAAAGAGTGTTTTCATGACACATCATCAATAGGCCATTTTGGAGAGCAGAACGTAAATAATGCTACTGACTGAACTGGCTCGCTTATTATGCCGATTATTAATGCTGCTGAAAATGATCAATAAGGACCAGACTTACTTTCAAGTTGCGCCAATGCAAACTGTCAATTTGGTATTAAAACAGAACCGTTGGTATTTACTAAACACATGCAGAGAAGAGTAAGAATAACAATAAAATGGTGACTTCTTTGTGCCTGATATGTCCTAAAGGAGACCTATTATGCCCCTTTTTACATGTAGAATAACCTTTTGATGTCTCTAGGGCAGTGTTTCCCAACCCTGTTCCTGGAGGCACACCAACAGTACATATTTTGGATGTCTCCCTTTTCTGACCCATTAACTTCAGGTGTTGGAGTCTCTTCTGATGTTCTGATGAGTTGATTCAGGTGTGTTTGATTAGGGAGAGGTTGAAAATGTGGACTGTTGGTGTGCCTTCAGGAACAGGGTTGGGAAACACTGCTCTAGGGTGTGTATGTGAAGTTTCAACTCAAAATACACCACAAAAAATGTTTGGTGACTCTTTTAGGCTTTGGTCCAAATTGTGCCAATTTGGTGACTGAGGCTAAATTCACATTCACATTCACTGCGGATGAAGCTACAAATGCCTGTGTGTCAGCATAGTGGCAGATTCAAAAACAAGACTAACATCTTATGCTAATGAGGGCATGATCGTCACTATTGGGCAGGGTAGTTTTTTCACATTTATTTATTTGTAATTCCAAAGGAACAAAATATTAGTATATATTTTTGCTAAATATGTCATTTTTGATTTGCTGCAGGAACTAAAAGACGACTTGGAACAAACTAGGGTGAGTCATGTAATTCCAGCGCAATCTTTGTTACCTCAAACAGCGTGTGATCTGTGCTGCTTACGCCTAAAGTGTCAAAAGCACAAACAATTGTCAAAATGTACATCTTGCGGAGTAGTCAGATATGGCTTATTGTAAGTAAATTTAACATGTGCTAGATAAGGCGCACAAGTGCTGTCCAGTTCGGAAGACTTTTTTGTCATTGTCTTGTGGTCACTTATGGTAAGCTTTTGCATTTTGTGAATATGCCTATTCTTTGATCAATAAATACTGCAATGTAAAAAGGATATATTCAACAATGGATGTTCAGAAAAGTGCAGACTAAGGACACTCAGATCAAAGATCTTGTATCTGGTGATTGAAGAATCTGTACTAACTCGAAAAGTGCTTAAAATGGTAGAACTTACACTCATGTAGACAAGCCAATCATCAATGGGAGAAGTTGATTAACAACGTACAAATGTATACACTACCTGACAAAAGTCTTGTCCTCGACCCCAGTTGTAGGAGCAACAAATAATAACTTGTCTGCTAGTTGATCATTTAGAAAAGTTGCAGAAGGAAGATTTTTCTGATGAATCATCTGTTGAACTGCATCCCAATCATCACAAATACTGCAGAAGACCTATTGGAACCCACATGGACCCAAGATTCTCACAGAAATAAGTCAAGTTTCGTGAAGGAAAAATCATGGTTTGGGTTACATTCAGTATGGGTCCGTGCGAGAGATCTGCAACATCAACAGCCTGATTTGTGCTGCCCATTACATTACAAAGCACAGGAAAGGGCAAATTCTTCAGCAGGATAGCGCTCTTTTCTCGTACTTCGACCTCCACATCAAAGTTTCTGAAAGCAATGGTCAAGGTGCTCCATGATTGGCCAGCCCAGTCACCAGACATGAACATTATTGAGCATGTCTGGAGTAAGATGGAGCAGGCATTGAAGATAAATCCAGAGAATTTTGATGAGCTCTGGGAGTCCTGCAAGAAGGCTTTCTTTGCCATTCCAGATGACTTTATTAATAAGTGATTTGAGTCATTGCAGAGATGTACTGTATGGATGCAGTCCTCCAAGCTCATGGGAGTCAGACACAATATTCATTCTTTCTCCACTGCAGCATGACTTTATAATCTATACTGGACATTATTTCTGTTAAGTGACAAGACTTTTGTCTAAGAAAAGTCAGACCTTACTGTCCTAATGAAATCATTCAAAATCAAGGCATGGTCATATTTTATTTTGGTCAAACAAGTGTAATCTAGAGGCCTTTGCCTTTCATATAAGCCACTTCTGATACCAAATGATCAACTAGAAGTCAAGTAATTATTTGTTGTTCCTAAAACTTGAATAGGTGACAAGACTTTTGTCAGGTAGTGTATGTATTCTTCTGTTCAAGAGTCTCATTTGGTTGTTGAGATCAGTGGGCTCCCGGATGTTAATAAACTTTCATTCCTGCAAAGAGCAACTTTGGAGTGGTGTCTGGTATGTGCTGTGCAGCTGAGGATATACTGTAGGAATAGAAGAACTAAAGACTCTACTAAAGACTTTACTAAAACTAATGATGCTTAAAAGACCACAACAAAGACAGTGACAGATTATAGAGTAGTCTTCAGGCTGAGGCTGTAATACTCAAAGTTAATATTAAAGATCATGTGTCGGACCAGCTTACAAATTGAGAAAGGACTGTAGATCAGGGGTCACCAACCATGCTCCTGGAGATCTACCTTCCTACAGAATTCAGCTCCAACCCTGATCAAACACTATTGAATCACGTGATCACCATCTTGTGAAAAGGGTCTAGTAATATCATTACTGAAATTATTTTTATGGGGACCTTTTTGTTTGAATGTCATTGGACAGAAATATGACTCTCTGTCCACATGTGTAGAATTTGGAAACCTGAGTCCAGTCAAAGTGAGACCCTGAGGAAGCAGGACAGATGTCCACGTGTTCTCACTCAACCAGGAAAATCATCCCAAAGCCAGTTATCAGACAATCCAGAGATAATCACAGAGCAGAGGCGCAGGCAGGTAAAGGCAGAGGTCTGAGCAACACCAGCGCTGTTTTTATATCATTCACACGCTGCATAGAAACAGCACTCATTATATCATTCACACACTGCTCTATTTCCACCACAAACAAAGCGGATGTCAGCGGGGACCTTGACAGCCCAGCAGAGCTGATCTGATAGGCTAATGAGGGTGAGTCATGCGAATTTCACTGGAAGAAGAATAATATCACCGACTTTTCACTCACAAGAATCTCTCGCAAGCCCTGAATTGAGCTGAATCTGAGAACATACATGCATTATTAATGTAGAGTTTATGACAGGTAATGAGCAGAAGGTAAACAGTTCCACTGAACCAAATGATCCTTCATGTTTTGTTGATTACTGTCATTAAAAAATTATCAATTATTGTCATGTTTTAGGCTAATTAGTCAGAACTTTTTAGAGGTCTAAAGCAGGGGTCACCAATTTTGGTCCTGGAGAGCCAGTGTCCCTCCGTGGTTTAGCTCCAACTTGCCTCAACACACCTGCCTGGGTGTTTCAAGTATACCTAGTAAAACCTTGATTAGCTTGTTCAGGTGTGTTTGATTAGGGTTGGAGCTAAAATCTGCAGGACACCGGCCCTCCAGGAACAAGTTTGGTGACCCCTGGTCTAAAGACTTCTAGATGTTAAAACAAAGGCTCACCTCACTTTCCTTCAGGCTTATTACCTATTTTATCGCCACAGCAGAATGAACCACCAATTCCTCTGTCAACTGTTTTACACAGCAAGTGGCCTTCCACTCGTTGTTTCCAGCCTGTTTTTATTAACGCCTACACCTACTACAACCCTAAACCCAAACTCACTGTAACCTATTGTGTTTTATTATTGTCTACATTATTAATATAAAGATGCACCATCAGTCTGCCATGATGGAAAGCAGAAGGTAAACAATTCCACTAAACCAAATGATCCTTCATGTTTTGTTGATTACTGTCATTGTAAAATGATCATTTATTTTCATGTTTTAAGCTGTACTAATTACTCAGACAGGATTTTTTTGAGTACCAAAGACTGATGGAAGTCCCATCTCACTTTACTCTCGGCTTATTCCCTACTTTATCACCACAGCAGAATGAACCACCAATTTCTCTGGCAATTGTTTCACACAGCGAATGCCCTTCCAGTTGTGTTTCCAGCTGTTGTGTTTTATTAACGTCTACACCTTTTTTTAGTCAAGCTTTGTTTTTCTTTTAGAGCATCACATCAGTGGAATTTGATACCACAATCTGTAACAGAATGTGTATCTTTTAAGTCATTTGAGTATAATTTTAAGAAATGGCTTCTTAATAGGGTTGTCACGAAACTGGAATTCGGTACCAATCAATACTGACATTTTTAAAATGTCCATTTCCCGCTAACATTTTAGCGCTATTGAGCACGTTCCAAAACCATTTTGTGTTCACATGCTCAACAGAAATGACTGTGATTGGCCATGAGGGTCATCAGTTCACCAAAGTCACCTCTGTTTACTGAGTGTAACTACAGATACAGGGACACTGGAGTGTTTTAAGGCCGCAATTCATCAGTGCATCGCTCGTATGTCAGCTTATAGACAAACCAGCTGATCGATGTGACTTTAACCCTCTACTGTACATATTTTAATAGTACATGACAAAAAATGATTTCACATAATTTTTTGGTTCTTTTGGGAACATTTTATTGTTAAAAGTTGTTTTTGATTTGACCCCCCACCCCAACCCCAAAAAATGTCTTTATGCAACAATAGCCGCGTTTCCACTATCGCGCCTAAAGCGAGCGAGCCAAGGCCAGTCGCGTTTCCACTATCACTTCCGGGGCGTAACCGGGCCAAAGCGGGGCTTCCTTGGGGCCAGCGTCCGGCCTTTTTCGGCCCGCCGAATACCTTGGAGGGCCAACTGGGGCTTCGGGGCGGGGTTACATACAAAGGCGGAGTTTTCCTCTCAGGTAAAGAGGAGACAAGATGCTTTCTTCCCTTACATTTGTTTTGCTATCGCGCTTGATCAACTCACTAAGAAGAAAAAATGGATAGCAGACAGTACTGGTCAGTACGTTTTTATGCATGTATGCTACTTTAAGAGCAAGAAATGAAATACTTATCATCCGGTTACATCCTTACAATCGATGGCATTAACAACAACACGGCATATATGATGGTATTTACAAACAACAAATTGCTACAAAAACAATCACGGGAAATATTACCATGTTCATCCACTGTTGCCGTTGCAGTTGTCATTGTATACGTCATTCTCGTCGCTCGGCTGCTCTTTTGCGCCTTGCAGCCAAAATCTGTGTTGGAAGTAAATGCCGCCGAACTCGAATGTCCTTATCCAGGGATCGCTGTCTGGCCTTACACCAACAGACCACAAACAGTAAAAAAGCAATCGCTTCGGTGTTCTCCATCTTCCAGCTCTCGTAGTGACGCAAGGTTGTGTTTGTGGTTATAATTTGAGTGTTTTGTTCCCGCTGAAGTGGGCGGGTTGTGTGACGGGTTGTGTGACGTTTGATTCGGGGGACGTTCTGGGGGCGGTGTTTGCGTGACGCGCTGCGAGCAACTAGCCCGACAGTGGAAACGCGACATGATTTCGGCCTCATTTCTCAACTTCCCGGGCTATTGGCCCGGCCTGGCCCGATTAAAGCCCTGGCTCGCACTGGCCCGATAGTGGAAATGCGGCTAATGGTACCAAATCACAGATAAAATTTTTCACATATTATATATCAAATATCATTCAGTGTCAGTGATCAGAGAGCAATAATAATTTACAAATCTTATTCAAATTGTAACAGAATCATTAATGAAATAGGGACACATAAAACATTTACAGTGCTCAGCATAATTGAGTACACCCCATTTTGAAAATGAATATTTTTATCCATTTATCAGTGAATATTGGTCATATATTTTGGTGCATTTGAACAAAACAGATTTATTAAACTGATATATTTATTAAAATAACATTATATTCAATAAACATCTTTAGAAATAGAAGATAATACATTTAAATTCATACGAAAAATTGGAAAAAAAATTACAAACTACAATATTTCAACAAAGTTTCTTTTGAATTTTGCTCTTTTACATTGTTTTTCCAATATTTTTCTCTAATATATAAATTTAGGTGTATTAATTTTGGACCGTTATCATAAATAATTTGGTTAGATTAGCCTTAGATCTAATATTAACTTAAATGAGAGATTTGGGAAGGGTGCTTTAAAAATAAAAGCTTTTTTTTTTTTACTCGTTCAAACTACCTAATTAAAATGAGCTGAAACAACACAATTCTTGAGATTTCATTGGGACAACTTAATTTATTTTATGTTCAATCCACATAAATTTGTTAAAAGTGTTAACTTAATCGATTGGTGTTGGGACAACATGAATGAATTGTGTGGAACCCTGCATTTTTTTAGTGTATGCTGAGCACTGTATATAGTGGTTTGTTACTGGCCTATATATTTCACTCCTATTTTGTGTGTAATGTCAGTAAACACATCTTGTACCACTTATCACACAAAAAGAAAAGAAAAATTTAATTTTTGAACGTAAAATAAAAAAAAATTCATAAAACCTGACAAAAGGCTTCTCTACAACTTCAATTTTTTTCTGTATAGTTTAAGTTACTTTAAATTAGTTTAATTAAGCAAATAATTTATAATAATAATTATTAAATAATTAAATTAATAATAACTTTTTCTCATACCATGTGCTCCTGTCACCATGAATCAAAAAATGAAATTCCACATTCAAACGGTGCTAGATAGTGAGTCCAACATATTATTGGATGTTTTCTTGATACTTTTTCTAACATTTTAATTGGCTGCATACATTTTAAGAAATCTGTGCTTAGCACAACCCTTAAGAAAACTTTCTGTTGCCTGAGGGCAACGCTATAATGTAGAGGGTTAAAACGCTCCAGTGTTCCTGTATCTGTGTTTACACTCAACCAAACAGCAGTGAGTTCGGTGAACTGATGACCTTCACGGCCAATCACAGTCATTTCTGTTGAGCATGTGAACACAATATCAAATCAGTGGTTTTAAGAACGTGCTCAACAGCACTAAAATGTTTTTAATTCCAGTATCGAATTTCAGTATTGTGACAACCCTACGTCTTAATAATCAACATTGTGACCTCGATTTTTGCTATTGTTGGTGTGGTTGTTTTTTGTTGTTCATTTGAGTTTTGTTTATAGTTTGGATTTGTATTTTCATTGGTATGGCCTTTAACATCTGTCTAAGGAACCACCAATGAAATCCAAAATGAAGGGGGTATAGGGGTGGATCGCATTTGCATATATATATATATATATATATATATATATATATATATATATATATATATATATATATATATATATATATATATATATATATATACACCTACCTGCAGTGCCCCTTTTATAAAAAAAAAAAAAAAAGAAAGAAAAAAAATCAAACCTCAGCCAGGTAAAAAAAAAGTAACGCAAAAGTAACGTAATGCATTACCATAAAAAGTAACTACCATAAAAATTAACTAATAACGCAACTAGTTATTTTTGGGGAGTAACTCAATATTGTAATGCATTACTTTCAAAACTAACTTTCCTCAACACTGTTTATAGCAAGAGTCGAATCAAATAAAATCTTGGTAATAATTTAAAATAAAGAATTATTGAACTGAATTAAATGAATTGGGAGCATAAAAATGCTAACAAAACCAGTGGTTCACTAGTATACACGATTAAGACCACTAGTCTAATGCTAGTCCATCTAATGGGCGGTTTAATAGAAAACAAAAATCATGATACTTCTCAAAGCTTCGTTCAGCAATCATTACTGATAGCAGTATTTATAGCCCTACCTGAGTGAGAGTAGACAACAAAACTGAGAAGCAGCTCCTGGGGAAAACAATGACTGGATATAAAACATTAAAATACACAAACAACTAGCATATGTGCTTCTGTGATCTACCAGAACCACACGCGAGAGACAAAGAGCAACGGCAAAATGGCGGAATATTCCCGCCTTACAAATAAACGCCAATCACTGAGGACAGTCATGGCGCCGCTTCAGCTGACTAATTTTCATACTTTGAGGTTTCGTCTCGTTTTTAGTGCAAAAATCTTGGAAAATTAAATAAATAATCAATTTCAAACGGATGAAGATGTTTTCTAGTTTCTAAAAAAAGGTTAAAATTACATTTTTGTCCTTAAAAGAAGCAAAATGTTCCAGTAAGCAAAATAATCTAAAATGTCTAAAAAATGCTTTTTGATTTAAGTTTTTTTTTATTATGAAAAACAAGACAAAAACCTCCACGTAAGAAAAACTTATTTTATTTATATTACAGGGTAGAACTACAATATTGGCTGTATCAAACTCAAATATGCACATTTTTAACACTATATGAGAATTATAGGACAGTTCACGTCAGGTTATGCAGCGGATTTAAAATGATTTGTGGGGACCACTGCATCAAATTAAGATTCTTATGAAGGAAAGGGTCAAACTTCTCTAATCCATCAGTCTGACTAAGTAATAAGCAGTGGCTGCCTGTGAATAAGAGATTCATTTAGCTGTAAAACAGACATAAACATATTAAGGTTGTTTAGCACCACCTTCAGGACAAACAGTGCACCAACACCAATAAAAGACCATCACACACAATGGTAGGAATGTAGAATAAAAACATTTATTGAAACAGAACTGGAGACATCACAAGGCATCAGGTGAAATGGGGAAACCCTACAGACACTGCGACTGCTTGATTCAGGCCACGCGTTTTCAAATTAATCGACGACAATTTCTAATTCATATTCAAAACACCCTGTAGCTGTTACCGACGACATTAAATCACAATGGCTCCTTTAATGCACTTACACAAGGTGCTAAAACACACTCTTGTCTCTTTAAAGGAGGCTGTTCATTGGCAAATAAATAGACGCATATGCATTAAACATAAATAGAAATAAATATGTTCACTTAGTAGTGCATACGGTACCACCGGAGGAGACTAGTTAGCTCAGCATTTCAGCTTTATGTGATGAGGACAGCACTGTTATAGATTGGACAGTATGTCTAACATATTTAATCAACTATGAGATGCTGGAATCCATTTTTAATATAAATACATACTGCTTCTTCAAATGTATTGAAGCTGTTTTTAATGACGTCACTATTGTATAGACATGTCCGAAGGTCTTTCAGCCTAAAGATGGAGATACTTGACCTTGAGTGCGTGTAAGTAAAATGGAGAGAATTGATGTTTAAACTAAAACGTGAGTGCTTTTAACACCGAGGAATGTAATGAAGATCGTCCAGCATCAATCATCCAAGGGTACCGCTGAAGTGCCAGGCGGAAAAAACAAAACAAAAACAAGGTAGCGGCGTCTCAAAACAGCACATCCAGTCCCGACATTCATCTATCTGCCTGAGAGCACGTGTAAACACTCGAAACGTACATGTGAAGTACAAAAATCAGCTGTAAACACATCAGGCGTCTGCTCCACAGCCGGATAAACCCATGGTGAAGTCTGCCTGTGGTGGAGGAGAAAAACAATCATTACACATCAATTTAAAGGGGTAGTTCGCACAGAATTGAAAATCAATTCGTGTTAGAGGTATTGTGTGGAACTCAGCATTTTTTGCTGAATGCAATGGCAATACTACAGATGACAGTTTAAGATGCATGTTTCATTTGTTATCATTCTGACTTGTCGTTAATCATTGAATGATTAAAAAAAGTTTAATTAATATCAAATGTAGAGGGAAAAACAATGGAAAATATATAGCTTAGTTTCATTTATTAAAGGCACAGTGTTTTGTTTTTGGAGGAGTAGGTTTTAAATTAATGTAAACACTTTACGGTTTTGAGTGATGTCTTGCACGTATCTGTACGAAAAAAATAGACGTTTCATTTAACCATAATGAGAGTACGTGCTGATGATTTACTGGAACAAAACCTCCTGTAGCCGACATATGAAATCATTTGTATGCTGAATAAGGCATATAGCTTATGTTTAATTTTCTTGATGTCAATTAGTTGTACAAACTGAAACATCATTAAATATGAATTACTTTGAGAAATTCTCTTTGTTCCACTGAAAGAAAAGTGACCAGAATAATATTCACGACATTTATATTAGCCTCATGATTTATGACAAGTTATGTTGTCTTGATAATGTCAAGCTGTCCTTACAAAGACACTGACAGGACGTGATGTATTTGGTAATGTCAAGTTGTGATGAAGACATCTCAAGCAATGTCACCTTTGCAGTTAAACTGGCACAACTGAGCAAATGACACTCAATGACAATTGAGCACGCATAAAATCTCATGTGTCATGTCATGATTATAAGGGTATCATGACACCCCTAAAAGTAAGGTAGTGTTACTTTATTTTTTAGCTTGAAAGGAGGAACAAAACTCACACAAGAGTAGCAGTGTGATGTGGCTGTATATCACCACTTGTGAGAGGTGTGCGTTGGCGTCCCACCAGTGATGATATACAGCCACATCGCACTGCTACGAGTGTGATATTGCGTTTATACAACAGTTTGATGGCATATAAAAAAGAAATTAAAATATGGGAGTCTAAAAACCCTTTTGTATGAGGAACTACTTTCTTCCACCATTTATTCACATCCTCAGCTGACGGTCAGAACAACAGAAACCGTTACCAATTCACCAACGTCACTTTAGAGCTAGTGTTTGAATGACTTTCTAGCGTAATGTCTAAAGTAATGACAAAACAGGTGATTTTGCTGATATTTTAAGATTATAAGGCTGAACAGCACGAAATGCCATCAGTCTACAGCGATTTCCCAGTATTTCTCTGTTGCAATCGGGAGATCGCAATAATTAACCCAGAAAAAGCCAAAGCAAAGCAAACACTACCACATTACTAGTGTGTTTGCGATAAGGACAACGCTAAACACATGCGGGCATTTCTTCGTTCTTTCTGTTTACTAAACTAGTCTGCAGTAACGAAAACCGGAGTTACTCATTACAAAGAGTGGCCAACAAAAAATACATACATTTCTGATAAGTGAGTCCCATCTCACACTGAATACATTACAAATATATGGTTTAAATACAGCACTGCAACAAGAGATAGATCGACTTAGAATGTCACTTACCTGTTTAATAATGATTTGATCAGCTGTTAATTAGACATTACGCTTTTAAGTAATTAGAAAGATTACAGTTTTATCCTCTAAGGGCTTATTATGGGGCTCTGTCGCCATCTTGTGGATGGACAACATCCACCATCTTTGCTCTGCTCAATGACAGGCTGATGGAGATTTATATAAATATTTAAAATAGGCACCATCCTTATAAATAAACTGCATAGTTGCAATCTAAACAACTACATTCTTGCCTAAAAATGCCTTAAAAGTACATTATGTTGTCCAACAGCTGCAATAATTGTCAAACTGTAGTGAGTTTATTGATCTGCTGTCACTATGTGGGCGGAGTAATACACAAGGGTGAAGAGGCTGTACGAGTTCTGAGATTGCAAAATATCGCACAGCTATCAGCCAATCAGATTCGAGAACTAAACAGAACTGTTATATGTATATGGTCTATTATAAAGTTCTATACATATATACAGTGTTGAGCAGTAGCGTCGCTACAAGTAGTGACGCTACTAGCTTAACTACATTTCTCAGTAGCGTAGCGGTAGCGTCGCTACTTTCTAAATTAAATAGCTTTTCAGTAGCGAAGCTAGTTTATTAGTCAAGTAGCGCAGTAGCGTCCACAAAGCTACATTTACCAATCGCGAATCAATAAGTGACGACACTGACATTCATAGAGCTGCGAGGCCGGTGTCTAGCTGATGAAAGTAAATCCATATGATGGCGAGCATGATGTTTTCCTCTTCTTCCTGTTTTACGGTGGTTGACAACAAACTTTTTGGTGCGTTACTGCCACCTCTGGTCGGTGACGTCGCCAACCAAATTAGGCTAACACGAGAAACTTGCTTGATGGAAAGATGACCGAGGGAGAGGACTTATTTCTAAAGTGGGATTTTTCGTGATGTTTCGTGATTTCTGATGCTGTGCTCAAAAAATACTTTAGTAATTTATAGTTAGTACTTCTATAAATTACTGTATTATGTAGTGTAATTTATTAATGTAGAGTTATAAATATATATATATATATATATATATATATATATATATATATATATATATATATATATATATATATATATATATATATATATATATATATATATATATATATATATATATATATATACACACACACAATATGCATAATGCTTATGTCAAAATATTTCCCTTTACTATAAAACTACTGTAGTATTTTAAATGTGTAACACCTGCTTTTATTGGATTTTTTGTTTTTTTTTCTGTTATATACTATAATGTGTTTCTGTTTAGTACAGCATATTATTTACAGTAAATAACTGAACTGAACTATTCTGCCTCATATGTTTAATTGACAGTTTTATTGACCACGAAGATATGACTGACTTGGAATTAAGTTGCTTTGATTTAAAAATAAAAATTGCAAAAATAGCTTAGATGTAGCTAAGCTACTTTTGCCATGTAGCTTTTAGCTTAGCTTGCTACATTTCCCAGGGGGTAGCTTTTAGTAAAGTTAAGCTACATTTTAAGTAGAGTAGCTAATAGCTTAGCTCACTACATTTTTCAAGTAGTATTTAATATATAGATATTAAATATACTATATAAATATTAAATCATATTAGTTAAACATGTGCCTGTATTAGAGAACAGAAGTAGATTTGAATTGACAAACTGCAATTCATGCAGAAAACTAAAATATGACAAACTAAATGGCGTTTTTGTCAAAAGATTTAAGCTGCGTCTGAAATGACCTATTCATGTAGGCCATTTTGAATTTACTACACAAATGTTAGAAAAGTCTGTTCTATACAGTATGAATGTGAGTAGTAAGAATGGAATTGAGATGTACTACATCCACCATTTGTCATTATCACATGACCTTCCCACGTCAGTTGTGTCGCTTAATTCCCATTCATTAATTCACCTGCGTGGCATCATAGGACAGCGTAGTGCTTATTGTATGCAAAATACAGAATCTTGCCCGAAGTAGTAGGTCATCCAGATCTTTCTCACCTACTGTTTTTCAGACATACTACTCGGCTTGCATATTGCTTTCATCTACTAGGGAAGTATGCGATTTTGGATGTAGCTTAAGACAAAATCAAAATTGCAGAAACAGACCTTCAAAAGATATCTCAACTCCTGCCAAACGTCATCTGTTCTTCAGTCTGCTGACGCTCATTCTGGACACTTTATTCTGAGGAGACAAACACAGCTGTGATCAGTGAAGCATTAATGCATCAGAGTAAGCCAGTACTTTAATTTGTTAAAGGAGCAGTTCACCCACGAATTAATATTCTGTCATTAAGGCCCCGGTGTAAATAAAATGAATTAACTTTCGAATAAGTTATTTTTCGTTCTTTGTTTGAGAACAAAAAGAAATGATGGCATAATTTTAACTTTAAATCATGCCATCTTCATCATGTAAAGAGCTAGAGTAACATGTTAAAGTCACCTTGTGCTTGGAGCATCTCATGGTGAAGTTCTCCTCATTGAGAGCACTGCCTGTGGGGAGACAACAGCACAGATGAAAAAAAAACAGCACAGATGAGCATCTTCACCAAAAATAGACACTAAACAATCAGCAAAATGACATAATGGCTGGAAACGGTGCTGGAGGCCTGAAAACATTCAGTCAAAAGTGCAATTTTATGGAAAATGATACTGTATTGTTTATATGTCCTCTATGAACTTGAGTTTGACTGCTTAGCTTCAAAGCTTCATTGGCTCTTTCCTGGCAAAATGGATACATTTTGCAAACACTTCACTATGATAAGATGGTTTATACAAATAAAAAGACCTCAACACAAATAAATAATACATAAAATATCAAACAGTTTCATAAAACATTTAAAAAAATTTAAATATTTAAATTAAATTAAAATTTCATTTCAAAATAATTCTCTGAAAGTCTCTCCAGATTAAAACTGTTGCCTGATAACATTAAAAATAGTGAACTGCAAAATTATTTTGTACATTTAGGATGTTATAAAGACAATAATGACATTTTGGAGGCATTTCTCTTTTACGTAAAATGTTCAGGGCATCAAAGTGGGTAGCACGATCGCCTCGAACTGGTTCGAGCCTCGGCTGGGTCAGTTGGCATTTCTGCGTGGAGTTTGCATGTTATCCCCTTGCTGGTGCGGGTTTCCTCCGGGTGCTCCGGTTTCCTCCACAGTCCAAAGACATGCGCTTTAGGTGAATTGAATAAGCTAAACTGGCCATAGTGTATGTGTAAATGCAAGTGTATGGGTGTTTCCCAGTGTTGGGTTGCAGGTGGAAGGGCATCCGCTGCGTAAAACATATGTTGGATAAGTTGGTGGTTCATTCCACTGTGGCAACCCCTGATGAATAAAGAGACTAACCACTAACCAGGTAACCTGCTGTTCTTTACCTGACTGCAGGGCACAGGGGAAGTGGTATTTTTGAGGGCAATCTTTGAAGAAACATCCCAAAGTGGCACCAACCCTGTTGCAGAATGAGCAAACCTGCAAAAACACCAAACACAACAGACCTCACAGCATTATTACTAAGATAATATCTAACATACATCTTAATCAGAATTTTTCAATATTAGAAGAATCCTCACAAAAACAGAGAAACATTAACATTTATTATATAAGACATGTATAAATGCATTAATTTAGCAGGTGATTTGATTTAAAGTCTGCCTAAATGCTGCAGACATGTTTCCATCCAAAAATCGAAGAGTCGAAGAAAATAAAATGGTCACTTCCTGATAAACTGACGCCGAATATCCTAAAGAAAAATGTAATTGGTTGCGGTAGAATAAGCCACTGTGAGCCCTTTTTCTTATATAGGAAATTACTTGACAATGTCCTATGGACCACAAGATCAACTTGTACGAGAGTGATGGGAAAAAAAAAAGAGTATGGAGAAGGAAAGGAACTGCTCATGATGGTGGTAGTAGAGACATGATGTGTGCATGTATGGCTGTCAATGGAACTGGTTTTCTTGTATTTATTGATGATGTGACTGCTGACAATAGCAGTAGGATTCTGAAATGTTTCAGGCAATACTTCCTGCTCATATTAAGCCAAATGCTTCAGAGCTTATTGGACGGTGCTTCAGAGTGCAGATGGAGAATGACCTAAAGCATACTGCAAAAGCAACCAAAGAGTTTTTGAAGGGAAAGAAGGGAATGTTAAGCAATGGCCAAGTCAATCACCTGACCTGAATCCGATTGAGTTTGCATTTCACTTGCTGAAGACAAAACCAAAGGGAAAATGCCTCAAGAACAAGCAGGAACTAAAGACAGTTGCTGTAGAGGCCTGGCAGAGCACCACCAGGAATGAAATCTAGCATCTGGTGATGTCTGTGCCTTCCAGACTTCAAGCTGTAATTGACTGCAAAGGATTTGCAACCAAGTGTTAAAAAGTGAAAGTTCGATTTATGATTATTATTCCATCCAATTACTTTTGGACCCTTAACAAGTGGGAGGCACATATGCAAACTTTTGTAATTCCTAAAGCATTCACCTGATTTGGATGTAAATACTCTCAAATTAAAGCTGACAGTCTGCAGTTAAAACATATCTTGTTTGTTTCATTTTAAATTAATCGTGTTGTTGTATAGAGTCAAAAATGTTAGAATTGTGTGGATGTCCAAATATTTATGGACCTAACTGTATATTTTTTTAAATTGTCTACAGAACAAACCATTGTTATACAATGACTATTGGAATTATCCTAACTTGCCTAATTAACCGAGTTAAGCCTTTAAATTTCACTTTAAGCTGAATACTAGTATCTTTATCTAGTCAAATATTATGTATACTCATCACGGCAAAGATAAAAGAAATCAGTTATTAGAAATGAGTTATTAAAACTATCATGTTTAGAAATGTGTTGAAAGAATCTTCTTTCTGTTAAACAGAAATTGGGAAAAAAATATATACAGGACAGCTAATAATTCTGACTTCAACTGTATATATGAAAAGGAAGAAGATGGCTCACTGTTCCGTGTGCGAGCCGGATTGCTTCCTCCAGTCCGTAGAGTTTCCCTTTAACCAAAAAGACACCTGCCGTCCAGATGCTGCAGTCCTCATGTATCCAGTGCTCCCCAGGCGCACCAGAATCCTCCAGACTCTCTGAGCCGTTCTCCTTCCTCTGACGTTTGGCCTGAGATGCACCGTCCTCTAAACTGTACAGCGAGTCCACGTCGCTGCAGTCGGGCTCTTGTTTTGAGGCCAGAGGAGGGCTGCTGTCAACCTTACAGACGGGCTGAACTCCACTGCGATGGTACGGTCCATGTAAATCCCCAAGACCCTCGACATTCCCCGTCCTTCCACACAGGCAGCAAAAACGCATTTCCTGAAGCCTGGCGTCAGAGCCAATGCGACCCAGCTGTAGACAGGATGTCTTTGGGATGACCCCCGAGTCTGCAGGCTGGGAGCCTTTCTTTGAGACCACCTCCTCCTCCCTAAAATTGACGATTGTGCAGGACGAGAACTCCATACGAATGTATGGCACAAAGCATTGCGCAGCAATCCGAGCCTCTTTCTTCTCGTTTTTCTGATTTGCAAATTTCAGTTTGATCTCCGGCTCTTTAGGAGAAAACATGGACGACGGTCCGGATGGCTGAGGTTTTCTGCGTCGTCTTTTCTTTGTCGTTTTGGCGCCTGGAGTCGCTCTCTTTGGCTGTTTCTTGGGTTTAGGTCTTGGTTTGGGTCTCGGTTTGGGCCTTGGTTTTGCCCGTTTCCTGCTTTTCGAAGGTGGAGTATTTACTTGATGGCTTGGCGTTGAAGATGATGATCTCCGAGTCTCTGGAGACCTCAAGACGCTTGAGTTTTCTGCATCGGAGGTAGATGGAAAGTTTTTGGGGAAAGAAGAATTGGTGTCTTGTTCGCTGTCTTCCGGGGAAATGGGGATCAACACTGACTCCATCCAAGACAGCAGCGATTTGGATTCGGAGCCAACCCTTCGGTCGGCAGTTTCAAAAACAGCTTCATCCATAGTGTAGACACTGTTCACATTTTTGGGAGAGCAGTTCGTTTGATGATCAGCATCAACCTGCTGCTTTAAGCGAGAACTTCGGAGCGTCCGGCCGCTGGTATCACTGACTATAACACTTGTTGGTCGGGGACGCAAGTTTGGGCGAGTTGTGCATCTAGAGTTGCTTACTGGAACCTCAATGACGTCACTGTCGGAATCAATTGAGGTGCTCTCGGTAGATGTTTTTGTACATTCGGATGCGAGTGTTTCGATGGCAGTCTGCTCTGTTGATGAGCTGGTGGAGTGGAGTGTGTTCGCAGCAGCGCTGGAGTCCTGAGGTAAAAATGACGAGCCCTTAGTAAAAACTGTGTCACTCCCAATGTCTTGTGGATGTTTCTCTAATACAACGTGTGCTATCCTACCTCCTAGTATGCTATTTTCCAGCACAGACTCTGCGTTCTTGTGACACTGTTTAGTTTGCGTCAACACCTCCTCCTCCTCCTCTTCCTCCTCTTCCTCCTCCTCATGATAATCTGTGAACCCTTGGTCTATGGATGAGCACTGGGACAGTATCTGCGCCACAGAGGGCAAGCCATTGATTAGGGGTAAGGGGATGGAGTAGGAGTCATGGGCTGGTGTCCCATGAAACTTTTCTCCTGGCTCTGGATGATGGGGTGAAGTCTGTTTGATGTAGCAGGACTCAGACAGGTTGATGCTCCTGCTTCCTGAGGTAAGGCCACACCAGCTTGGCTTCTTTACCAGATCCAGAGCCTCCATAGGGTTTGTGTGCCTGCAGCCCACCGACAGATCCAGAGCTGAGGAACGAGGGTCCTGAAGGTGCATGACATCAGCCTGGTCATGAGGGTCCATAACTGGAAAACAAAAGTGAAAAATATATACTCAAGGTTCCCACGGTCATGGAACTTTCTGAAATATCATGGATATTTTAAAAGGTCTATTCCAGGCATTGAATATCAGGGATTTTTATATTTGTTTTTGTCTAAGACATGAAATATCAGTAAATTTTCTTATTATTACTCTTTTGGAGTCTATGGCAGTCCTATGAATCGTGGAATGGCATTTGCACAAACCTTGACACACTGATAGGACAAAGGACAGTCTGATCTTCGATCAAGGTAAATTTGGACTCTCCAAGTCAAACTCTCTAGTTATACTTGTTTCTTTTATTCTTGTTTGTGTAAAGCACTTTGAATTACCATCGTGTATGAAATGTGTTATAGAGATGAACTTTGTCTTGCCTTGTCTTGTCTTACTTTCTATTTATAAGAATGTATTTTTTTCTGTCGACCTCCTGTATCGTGTTGCTTCTCGTGGTTTGCCTGTTGTAATAGTTAGGCTATTTTTCACTGCCATTTTCTTCCTCCTTCCCCCTTGTCACCCGGCAATCAAGTGCAGTCACCAGGCTGTAGTTGTTAAATTATGGTCTGTGGCTATTTTGCAGCCTAAAATGACTGTTTGTCATTGCAATGCAAACTGATTTTTTGTTAGTTTACAGACATTTTTAAAGCGTGTCCAAAATATGCAGGAAATCTTCCTTAATAAGAAAATTGGCAAACTCTTCTAAATGTTGCCCCAAATTAAATAAAAAAATGCTAAAATGTAGCCTTTGCAGAATCATAAAATTCTGGAGGGACTGCTTAACTACAGCAGACTTTTTTCTATTCAATATAGCTCATGGAAATTTAGCATTTTAGTCAGTGAAAGTCAGGGAATTTGACATATAGAGAGGAAACCCTGGTGGTTCATTCTGCTGTGGCGACCCCTGTTCTGCAATCATTTGACCCCGGAAGGGACTAAGCCGAAAAGAAAATGAATGAATGAATGAATGAGTGGAAACCCTGTACATTGCAGATGAAATGGCATTAGGGTTATGTCATTAACAAATTTTCCTGCTGCAATTAATTGTTGAGACTTCGCATAATTTGTTTTTCTTCTATATAAATTGTATTCATATCGCTATTTACTATATATATATATATATATATATATATATATATATATATATATATATATATATATATATATATATATATTGCAGTAATGGTAATAAAAACATAAATTATAATCAAACTGAGTCTCTATCAATATTTTAAAATAATAATTAATAATAACAATAATAATAATATATTAGTTATTCATACTTTTTCAAAGAATATATCTTAATTATGGCTCACTTAGGAGTTTAAATAGATTATAGTAATAAAAACACATTAATTAGAATTAAATTTTAACTCTACTGACTTTTTAAAAATAATAATAATATATTATTCATACTTATTTTTTTTTGAAAATTCTGCAATTATGGATTGATTAAGAGAGTAAATAAATTACAGTAATAACAATAAAAATATTATTTATACATATATAAATTATATAATTCTAAACTATATAATGAGAATTTAAATATATATATATATATATCTTGATTAAAAATCTAAATAGGTAACGACTGTATATTTTAAGCTGATTATGGCTTTATTAGAGGTTTAAATAAATTATAGTAATAAAAAAATACATTAATTTTAATTAAATTTGGATTCTACTGACATCTAAGGTAATAATAATAATAATAATAATATTCATTATCCATACTTATTTTTAGAAAATACATTAATTATGGCTTGATTAAGAGTAAATAAATTGAAGGAATGGCAATAAAAAGATTGTTTATACATATATAAATTATATAGTTAAATATAATTATAAACTATATAATGATTATATAAATGACATATAATAAATCAAACATATAAATTATTTAACTATATTCGCGATCCTACTGATATATTTAAATTTTAATTAAAAATAACAATAATAATATATTCATTACACATATTATTTCAATATATCTTAATCTTGCCTTTATTAAGGGTCTAAATTAATAAACAAATTGGACAGAGAAAGAAAGACCGTATATTTTAAGTTTAATGTAACTATGATTTACTGAACAATAAATCACACAAGAGACATCATTGTGTCGACAAAGTGAAAATAAAAACAGATTTTCTCTCAAACTGAAATATTCTCTAGGTATTACTGACCAATATTCAACACTTAACCCAAAAAAAGCACATTTAAAATAGAGTGTTAATAAACAAAGAACAACCTTTTCGGACTCTCTTAAAGTTGATCTCAAACAGATATGAAACATCTTCAAGACTGACTCACAAAAATACCGAATAAAAAAGTAGCGTTAGCGTTACTGATACGAGTAACTGTATGAGGCTCAGTAAAACAGTGTTGTTTACAGTGGTTTTAGGAGTTGTTCTGCCTCAGGTTTGGATCGATGTATTGACTGATATTAATAACTGATCGGCCGCCTGATCGAGGCTAATAACGCTAACCAGTAAACCAGTCACCAAGTGTCAGTGGTCTTGCAGACACTTACCAGAGGAATAACGCGTCCCTTCACTGCCCCAACATCTTCCCAAAGGCACGGCTATTTTTTAAAATGAATCCGGTCTAAAATCTTATAAAAGAGTAAAAGTACTGGCGAAAGCAGGACAAGGCAGTTCCTCTGTTTAACTGAGTGAATTCGGCTAAACATGGCGACCGGAACGCGCAGCACAATAGAGCGAATTCAAAATAAAAGCCAACCGAGCGCTTTATTATCAAACTCCCTGAAGGAAAACTGACCTCACCGCGACCTCGAGTGAGAAAAACAGAAATGTGAACTGAACTGACGGAGAATTCCATGAGCTTTAAACAAACAAACTACTTATTTAATTTACTGTATTTTTTAATTGTGATATTGATGTAGCTCTACATTTCAGGTCTACATTTCCCCCCATTTTCTTTTCTTTTGTTTGGTTGTCCCATATTCAGTTTTGGACAGATTTCTGCTCTTTGTGTTGAGACACTCTGCTGCTGTAGCCCATCTGCCTTAAGATTGGACGTGTTGTGTGTTCAGAGACGCTCTTCTGCAGACCTCAGTTGTAACGAGTGCTTATTTGAGTTACTGTTGCCTTTATATCAGCTCGAACCAGTTTGGCCATTCTCCTCTGACCTCTGTCATCAACAAGGCATTTGCGCCCACAGAACTGCCGCTCACTGGATATTTTCTCTTTTTTCTGACTATTCTCTGTAAACCCTAGAAATGGTTGTGCGTGAAAATCTCAGTAGATCAGCAGTTTCTGAAATACTCAGAATAGCCCGTTTGGCGTCAACAACCATGCCACGTTTAAAGTCACTTAAAACCCCTTTCTTCCCCATTCTGATGCTCAGTTTGAACTGCAGGAGATCGTCTTGACCATGTCCACATGCCTAAATGCGTTGAGTTTCTGTCATGTGATTGACTGATTAGCAATTTGCAATTAGCAAAGTGGCCAGTGTGTGTATATGGCAAGATAAGTGAATACTGTTATCAGCTTATTACATTATAAATTGCATTTTTGTTTTACATTTTTACTAAAATGTTACGTTTAAACATGCAACTGAGGCTGTTTATTTAAATTCACATTAATTCTCAT
>NC_079437.1:58136958-58179458 GCF_903798145.1 Danio aesculapii | reverse complement strand
ATTCTCATGAATAATAATTAGACACCGACGCATCTTCATAGTACTCACAGTTTTATGCTACATCACCCGGAAGATGAAAAAAGTGAGGAAAAGTTCAAAATTAGCTAGTTGTTCCCTGTTATTAAATCTAACAGATGCTAGCATCGTCTTAATTGATGTTCAACACACATAAAAATCTCTAATATTTAGTTGGGGGTTTCACAAGTTCATAAGTCCATTAATTAATTAATTAATCCACTAATCCACATGAATCCATAATTAGTTAAAATATTTGTTTGTTTTGGTAATCTTCAATCAACGTCTGACCGTTTGCTTCCACGTTTGGAGTGGAGTGTTGATGTCCATATCAGTCTAAGTACATCAGCATACTGAAATAAAAGTCTCAGCACAGGGGCGTTGCTAGACATAAAGCTCTACTGGGGCACGTACCTCCTTCCCCCCTCAAAATAATAATAAAAATAAATAAATAAATAAATAAAAAAATAAAAAAATATATATATAACCTTAAATGTAACTGGAAAACAATGTTAAGACAACTGGAGTGGTATGCAAAGATCATTTAAGAAATTACTTTTGCATAAATACTAATTTCATTAATTTCATTAATTATCTGTTGTAGACTTGACACATGGCAGCTAATTAGGTTTATTAAGTCTTTACCTCCCTGACTCGTCATCCCTCCTTTTTGCTTCATACAAAAAAATCTATCAGGAGGCATGCTTGTAAGATCATCATATTGTTTAAACTTTAGTTATGTTATTTGCTAAACAAAAAAGGCTGTTACGCTGGTTTTACAACGCATGAGCGGCGCGTAACAAGCAGGTAGCCTGCTTTTTTGGCATGCATGTTAACTACCGGGACTCGCACCGGCAGAAGAGCAGCGCGTGCCAGAAGCGCGTGCCCCAGTGAATTGGGTCTAGCGACGCCCCTGTCTCAGCAACTTCAAGTTTGGGGGAAAAAAAAACAGCATTTGGTTTAATGAACTTGTGAACAATCATTATCTAAACTTAATGTATGTATGTGTTATATGGTTAATAGTAAGAGATTTATTTAGGTACATGTTACTACATTCCATTCATTCATTCATTCATATTCATTTTCTTTTCTGCTTAGTCCCTGTACTAATCTGGGGTCGCCACAGCGGAATGAACCGCCAACTCATCCAGCATATGTTTTACACAGCAGATGCCCTTCCAACTACATCCCATCACTGGGAAATACTACTTACCATTATAGGAAAATTAAAAGTATAAAGTATATTGAGAGTTTTTGTCTTGTCTCTGGTCTAAATATTCTTAAATCAAGAGGCATTTTCTAGACAAGTAAAACTCTTGTAGTGTTTTCAGAAAAAAAATCTGAAAATTAAGCACATTTTCCCTAAAAACAAGCAAAATAAACATTATACTAGTTTTAAGGAGAAATTCTTAATTTGACTATAATAATATTAATAATTACACTTAATAAGACAACAATTTTTGACTGAAATGCTTCTTAATTTAAGATTTCGTAATATTTGTAATGTAATCATTTTTGAAGTGTAATTTTAATTTTATTTCTTACATTTTAAACATTAAAGGCCACCATTTTAAGCCTCTTCAGAGTAAACGTCTGCTAGTGTGATATAAGCTTAAACCTGTCCAAAGGTGGATTTATAATCTCAACACGTGTAATGTAATAAATCCAGTTATTATGCATGAAAGAAGGCTTGATACACTAATCAGCAGAAAACACATAATCTGGCCTGCATTTCTAAAGCGATTATTCACTTAATATACACTACTGTAAAGTTTTTTTGTTTCATTTCATGCGAATGCATCTATTTCTATTCGTCAATTTACAAAAAAACATTAAGCAGAGAAAACCTTTTTAGTTTTTATATATAAAAGCATGCATCGGTCAACATATCTGAATGATTTCTAAAAGATCAGGTGGCACTGAAGAAAACAAATAAAATTACACTCATTTGAAAGAGAGAACTTCCCTTACACATGATGTAAATTTTTTGATCCACGACTATGATACATTTGGCGGGATTTTGATCCTATGGACTAGTTCTTTACACATCTTATCCAAAGTCATCTGTTGCATTTTGAGGTGACTGTTGTAGCTGTGAAATAACTGAATTCATTCAGCGTAGTGATACTGTTCTGTAATGCACTCAAAACCTGCCTGATCTACTTTAGCTGTGCATTTATCTGAAAATAGTGGCACACATTAGAATGTTGATTGGCCAATCAGAATTAAGCATTCAATAGTCTTGTAGTATAAATCCACATAGAAATCAATTCCTTTAAATGATACAAATAAGGGCTTAGCTGACACGGCTCTACAATATCGCATGGAGGTCAGGGGCAATACCTCTAGACTGGGCGACTGGGGCGGTGGTTCCAATTTTTAAGAAGAGGGGCCAGAGGGTGTGCTAAAACTTTAGTGGGATCACACTCCTCAGCCTCCCAGGGAAAGACTTTGCCAGGGTACTGGAGTGGAGGATCCAGGAACAATGCGGTTTTCATCCAGGACGTGGTACACTGGATCAGCTCTATACCGTCACCATGGTGGTTGGGGGTTCATGGGAGTATGCTCAACCAGTCCACATGTGTTTTGTGGACTTGGAGAAGGCATTTGACCATGTCCCTCGTGGCATTCTGTGGAGGGTGCTCTGGGAGTATGGGGTCAGAGGCGCTCTGTTAAGGGCTGTCTCGTCTCTGTATAAACAAGTAGGAGTTTGGTTCGCATTGCCGGCAATAAGTCAGATTTGATTCCAGTGCATGTTGGACACCGACAGGACTGCCCCTTGTCACCAATTCTGTTCATAATTTTATGGACAGAAGTTCAATGCGCATCCTTGGGCTGGAGGAGGTCCAGTTCGGGGACCACAGGATCTCATCTCAGTGTTGTTCTGTTTGCTTTCTTCAAACATGGACCTTCAGCATACACTGAGGCGGTTTGCTGCCAAGTGTGATGCGACTGGGATGAGAATCAGTACCTCCAAGTCCGAGGCCATGGTGCTCCACTTGAAAAAGGTGGTTTGTCATGTCCAGATTAGAGGAAAGTCCTTCCATACCCAAGGTGGAGGAGTTCAAGTATCTTGGGGTTTTTTGTTTACAAGTGAGGGAAGGATGGAATGTGAGATTGATGGGCGGATTGGTGCAGCGGCAGCAGTAATGCGGTCAATGTACTGGTCCGTTGTGGTAAAGAACGAGCTGAGTCGAAAGACAAAGCTCTCGATTTACCAGTCAATCTACATTCCTACTCTCACCTATGGTCATGAGCTTTGGGTCATGACTGAAAGGACAAGATCTCAGATACAAGCAGCAGAAATAAGTTTCGTTCGCAGGATGGCAGAGCACACCCTTTTAGATAGAGTGAGGAGCTCTGTCACCCGGGAGGAGCTCAGAGTAGAGCCACTGCTCCTCCACATCGAGAAAAGTCAGCTGAGGTGGCTTGGGCATCTGTTTCAGATGCCTCCTGGACGCCTACCTAGGGAGGTGTTCCAGGCATGTCCCACCAGGAGGAGGCCTCGGGGAAGACTCAGTACATGCTGGAGGGACTATGTCTCACGGCTGGCCTGGGAACGCCTCTGGATCCCCCCGGAGGAGCTGAGGAAGTGTCTGGGGAGAGGAAAGTCTGAGGTTCTCTCCTAAGACTGCTGCCCCCATGACCAGCCCCGGACAAGTGGTTAAAAATGAATGAATGAATGAATGAATGAATGAAGTTAGGGCAGCACAATACTGGAAAAATATTCAATATATGACATTGTTGTTCTTACGATATAACATTTCTCTATAAAATGCTATTTTTTAGTTATGTTTTTAAACAGAGATACAAAAGAGAAGGACCACATCTGATTGCATAAAATAAATGTAATTTATCACACCTCGACTGCGATACATCTATTGCTTAAACAATTATTGCGTTAACGATAATTTTGCTAAATATAGTGCATGCCTACAACAAATATTTATTAATATTACCATTTTGACAGTGTTTGTGATTAAATAAATGCAGCCAAAACACCCAATTATGCTAAAAGGCAACCCTAATCATTTGAACAGCACTGCATATATACAAATGCATAAACTTCCCGACCTAAAACATGACATATGAATCCGCTCTCGGTGTGGTATGCACATATCATGAGGTGTCTTTACATATTTATCCCTTTAGCCAAGAGCAGGACACAAAGAGCAGCTCTGCTCAGTGTAAATACTCACATGTTGGAAGTGAGGAACAATGCGAGGAAGTAGTGGTTGTGAGGGCCTAGCAGCAGCATGATGAGCGCGGCTCCGGCTTCCACACAGAAGGAGATCAAGATCAGTCTGAAGTAGCCGAACTTACGCAGAAGATCCTGACTGCACAACACCAATATCTGCTCAACAACACAAAGACCGGTCACAAGTGTTTTTAATTTGACTCTAATGGTGATATAGAATGTTTCTGTGCATGAAATGGGGGTTTATTCAAATTAAATACACTAATAGGCTGCTTTGATCACATTTATTATCCACATGTTTCCTAATTTGTCTTCTGCATTTGATAAATCCCTTCTGGTTTGGGGAAAAGATGTAAACTAATCATATGGGGTTGGCTTCAAATAATCTTTATCTGCCAGTCTGAGTGAAAGAACTGTAGATTTTACTCGAGCAGTGGTGAAAAATCAATCAATAAATCAATTCTGCATTGATTGTGAGATTTCAAACAGCACTGCTTTTGTTATTCTCTATTAAATTAATTCTGAGTTTAGTTTTTAAACTGCAAATGGCGCTCTAGGCTAGTTTTTACCAGCAGATGGCACTCTAGGCTAGTTCTCAACAGCAGATGATGCTCTAGGCTAGTTTTTAACAGCAGATGGTGCTCTAGGCTAGATTTTAACAGCAGATGGAGCTCTAGGCTAGTTTTTAACAGCAGATGGTGCTCTAGGCTAGTTCTTAACAGCAGATTGCGCTCTAGGCTAGTTTTTAACAGCAGATTGCGCTCTAGGCTAGTTTTTTTAACAGCAGATGGCGCTCTAGGCTAGTTTTCAACAGCAGATGGCGCTCTAGGCTAGTTTTTAACAGCAGATGGTGCTCTAGGCTAGTTCTTAACAGCAGATTGCGCTCTAGGCTAGTTTTTTAACAGCAGATGGTGCTCTAGGCTAGTTCTTAACAGCAGATGGCGCTCTAGGCTAGTTTTTTTAACAGCAGATGGCGCTCTAGGCTAGTTTTTAACAGCAGATGGCGCTCTAGACTAGTTTTTAACAGCAGATTGCGCTCTAGGCTAGTTTTTAACAGCAGATGGCGCTCTAGGCTAGTTTTTAACAGCAGATGGCGCTCTAGGCTAGTTTTCAACAGCAGATGGTGCTCTGGGCTAGTTTTTAACAGCAGATGGCGCTCTAGGCTAGTTTTCAACAGCAGTTGGTGCTCTAGGCTAGTTCTTAACAGCATATGGTGCTCTAGGCTAGTTTTTAACAGCAGATGGTGCTCTAGGCTAGTTCTTAACAGCAGATGACACTCTAGGCTAGTTTTCAACAGGAGATGGCACTTTAGGCTAGTTCTTAACAGCAGATGGCACTCTAGGCTAGTTTTCAACAGCAGATGACGCTCTAGGCTAGTTTTTAACAGCAGATGGCGCTCTAGGATAGTTTTTCACAGCAGATGGCGCTCTAGGCTAGTTTTTAACAGCAGATGGCGCTCTAGGCTAGTTTTCAAAAGCAGATGGTGCTCTAGGCTAGTTCTTAACAGCAGATGGCGCTCTAGGCTAGTTTTTAACAGCAGATGGCGCTCTAGGCTAGATTTTAACAGCAGATGTCACCTCACAGCACAAAAACGTAGCTGGTTCCAGCTTCGGCTGAGTCAGTTAGCATTGTGTGGAGTTTGCATGTTCTCCCTGTGTTCACGTAGGTTTCCTCCGGGTGCTCCGGTTTCCCCCACAGTCCAAACACATGTGCTATAGGTGAATTGAATAAGCTAAATTGGCTGTAGTGTACGTGTGTGAATGCAAGAGTGTGTGGGTTGTTCCCAGTGATGGGTTGCGGCTGGAAGGGCATCCGCTGCATAAAACATATGCAGCTGGATAAGTTGGTGGTTCATTTTGCTGTGGCAACCCCTGATTAATAAAGGGACTAAGTCGAAAAGAAAATGAATATATGAATGGTGCTCTAGGCTAGTTTTTAACAGCCGATGGCGCTCTAGACTTGTTTTTAAAGTTGCCATCAGTAACCTTAGTTTATCGACCTTAATAATCATGCACAATAATCAGCCCAGTTTACTAGAGCCTTAAGAATAAGAGTGGTAGTTCTATGTTTTGATGTACCTGCGGACAGATGAATCCGGCTCCATACATGACGCTCTTGGCAAGCGACGGTAGGACGTCCTGAGGAATGAGCTGCTCTGCAAAGATCATGGTGAAGTTGTTGCAGAACGCCACCATGAAGACCTGGAAGAAGTTCATGAAGACGAAGACCTGGAAGTCTCTGTTGCTCAGGATCTGCCAGGTCATGGACAGCACAGACGCCAGCGAGAGCGCCGGACTCTGCGCATCATTGGCCGAGCTCTTGCTGTCGAAACGGCTCTCGCTGTGGAGGCCCGTGTACAGCATGCAGACGCAGGCCAGCACAGCCACCAGCACACTGAAGGCCTGGAAGGATGCGAAATCCTCCATGTTTTTGGAGAGGAGGCCGCAGAACAACACACTGGAGGATCCCACCAGAGACGCCAACTGGCTGTACTTGATGAGCCTCAGCCGGTTGTGGTGGTTTCCGGAGATCTCTGCGAACAGTGCGCACTGGGCCAGCAGCACAAATGTGAGCATGCCGTCGAAAGCACAGAGGGTTACCATGAGGTGGACGCCGCTCAACCAGTCTTCGGGCTCGTACGTCCTCCAGGGGAACCAGGCCAGCAGGAAGGACAGGCAGTACAGAGGGGCTCCGTATAAGATGGAGAGCCTGCGCCGGGAGCAGCACTCCATCTGAGAGTTGTCTTGCAAATATCCAAACAGCGGGTCATTCAGAGCATTCCAGATCATGTAGACCACCTGTGTGGAGACACAAAAATGAGTGTGTTTACATGGACACTAATAATCTAATAGATTTTAATGCGATTAAGACTATACTCGATTGAAAATACTGTGGTAAAATAAATTTCCATATTTAAAGACATGAATTGTATGGAACAATGTAATTTAATGCAGTGCTTAAAGTCAGGTGTGATCATATCTCAATCAGGCAGTGAAGATCACTGATTGTAAACAAATCAGATCTTAAATGCTGCGATTTCATAATAGCTTGACAGTTTACCTAAAGTGCCTGAGCTGGCTTATTCAAAATTATACATTTGCCCCAAAACCTGTACATATACCCCAATATTGTGTTTACATGAGGTTAGGTTTAATTGCAATACTGCCAAAATCCCATTAAAATGGTCAATGGTTAAACACAATCAATGATGGTAATTACATAAAAGGAAAAAGAAGCAAACTGTGGCCGAGGATGGCATCACCTATACCCAATCAGAGATACATATACTCTAAAATTGTACTCTACATTTAACCTATAGAAGTGCACACAACCACCTTGAACACACACCGGGAGCAGTAGGTATCCACTGATATTCTGTTGCGAGTGTAATACATGCTTCCTTCATACTTGGCTCTAGAGGGCACCCTCACATATAAACTCCACATATGCCTCACAAATATTAAGACATTAGCGACAAGTAAATGGTAAATGGATCAAAAATGAAGATTATAAACAATGATTGAGGCAATATATGGTTTATATGTGTTCTTCAAGCCATCCTGTGTGTTTTTATAAGAATTAATTATATTTATAACGCAATGCTAATTGACCTAGCCTTTAGCACTCTATAAAATACTATAAAACAGTGCAAATTCTTCCTCATTCTGATATGAAACCTCATCTGGCCCCAAAAATGGAGTGCGATATGACAAATTTTGATTATGACCAATTAAAATGTCTCCTCAATCTGCTTTTGAAGAAGAAAGCTGCGTCTCAAATGGCACACTATACACTATGCACTTACACACTCAACAGCATACTATATGTATGTAGTGTTGTCCCAAATGGAGCACTAATGTTTTTTTACTAAGCGGAAATTCAAACCGTTTCCCTGATGACGTTTGGCGGTTGCCAAATCAGTAAAATAAATGACCAAACTATCAAATAATACCTGCCATGACTATAACCGTACTCACCATCGGGAGGCGCTATAGTCACTCTCGTAGGAGAATTTTGCTTTCACCATCCAAAATAAATAACGTTATCCAACATGTGCGCCCGATAGCTCCGCCCCTTCCATTACGTGAGCAAACCTGCAGTCGTTGAGTGCATGAAGTGTCCATCATTACACACTTCCTTTTATCGGCTGAATGAGTGCATCAATAAAGTGCACCTATTATTTTTCAGTGTAAACGCACTACTTACACTATTTATACTATAAAATGGTGTAGAATAGTGCATAAGTGTGCAATTTGGGACGCAGCTATATTGTAATATCGTGCCACAGCACACATTGTCTCAGCTGCAATTCTGACGCTTTGCAGTTCCTTCTCAATATAGTCTACTGTGCAACTTGACAAACATTTACATCAAATCCCTCATGGTACACAGCATTTAATCATAATGACTAAAGTATGTTAGCTTCACGTGCTTTAAAGACTGAATTGCATTCGGTCTACCCTTAAGTACAGTATATTGCATTAAAGTTTAATATTTTCATAAAGAGTGCTGCTTGTATGAACTTGTGTAAGATATTTTGAAGAATGCTGGTAATCAAATACTTTTGCTTGCTGTTAGCTTTCTATTGTATGGATGTCTTACACATTTTAGCATGTCTTCATGTTTCACAAAATGAATGAATGAATCCAGGTTTGATCTAACATCGATTTCATTTTTGGTTAACTGTGAAGCTGATGAGCTGAACCATCAAATTAAACAAGGAACCAGCTTCTTACATGGCTTAGCTTGAGGTATATGGGGGTCTTCAAGTGCTCAACTGGTTATGCTGGTCTGTTTCAATGGTTTTCAAGGGTTTATGACTGCATTGTAAGGTTGAAAGGGTGGATGACCAGCTCAACCCGCTAATCTGGTTCAAGTCTGTTTGTTTAACTTTCTTTACACTTCACTTATCCAAATATAACATGTATCGTATTTCATACTGTTGATGACCAACTAATGCATGTGCAATTGAAACACTTTTAAATAATTTAGCAAAATATATCTAAAAACCTTTTATCTTTTAGATGTTAGTATCAGTATGTTAGTTTTTAGGATCTCTATAAGCTAGTGTGCTCCAAAACAGTGACAGAATTTGCATTTGGAAGATGTTAACCTAATATACACATCCAATGCTTGCAGTTTGTCACTTTCGCTTAAATAGATCAAATATCCTTTCAGGTCTCATACTTCAGTCTCTCATCAAATCTTCTGACCAATCAAATGCTCTTTAGTATCTGACATGCCCCGCCCCTTCTCATTTGTTTTTCAGTTGATGCACTAGTGCTCAACCACTCCTACTGGCAGAGCTGTGATTAAAACAAAACGCTATTGGTTGTTTTTTAAAAGGGGGAGGGGCTATGTTTCAGTTGAGATTACATCAAACATTAAATAAATGCACATTTCAAACATTTCACGGGAGCTTTAGGATAGTTTATAGTTCTGACCCCAAGGGCGTTTTAGTGTCTACATAAAATTATAAGGACCCTTGATTATGGTTCAATTTTTTATCGTTAGCTATTGTGTAATATTGATGTTTGAACATAATCGAAAACTGTAAATTTAAGACACTAACGTTTTATTTACAACATTAAAAACTTTGTCGCAGAGGGTTATTTGTTTATTTTAGTAATTTTCGTAGAGTTTAGCTTATGAAGGCCTACACAAATGGCTGATAGAGACTTCTTCCTGGGTTTGTTACATCATCAAACATAAAATTTACATAAACCCCGCCCTCAAGTGTGACACACGCTGCGTTCCACTCAACTTTTAGACACACTCACAAACTTCATTCCCTCGTTCCATTAGATGAATCCCTGCCCAGGGCTTAATTTGTGCGGGAACAAGCCAGATCCGGCACCTCTGAAATCTGATCTGGCATCTCATCTTAACGATCTCCCTCCTCACACACCACCGCCTGCCTGCTCTTCAATTTCTTCCGCGACTCCCCAACCCTCTTCACTTTCCTTTGGGACAACACCCTGCCCCGCCCCTCATCTCTCTTCACTTTCGTCTGCGACACCTCTCCCTCCTTGGGTAACATCCCGGATCCATTACCCCAATCTGTTCCGGGACCTCGCAATTCACAAATTAAGCACTGTCCCTGCCCCAGTTTTACAGTGGGTTCCACTTCATCAAGTTGGGCTTGGGCAAGGGAATCGGCTACATGTGTTTACTCCACCACCTTTATGTCCCAGAATGCAATGCAATTGTGACATCACAACAGAGAAGTTCCCAAGTGCTCAAGGGTTTGGGGCATGAGTCTCAAACTCAGTTCCTGGAGGGCCGCAGCTCTGCACAGTTTTGCTCCAACCGTCATCAAACACAGCTGATCCAAATAATCAAGGTGTTCAAAAGAGTCTTGGACATAATCAGGTGTGTTTGATTAGGGTTGGAGCAAAACAGAGCAGAGCTGCAACCCTCCAGAAGTTGAGTTTGAGACCTATGGTTTAGGGCATTACATTTAAACCCATCAAGATGTTCCGCCAGTAGTGGACACTTTCGTGATGTAATCAATTATGTATATACAAGGGAACAAGATGGAGGAAAGTTAGCAAGTGAAGGGCATAAAAAAATAGGACTGAAATGCAACCTTGCTCCAACATGCACTAGGAAGTCAGCAAATCAAAACGCACTCGGCCTGCTGACCAATCAGAGTCCAATGTGTATTTCTGAGGGAAGGCCTTTATAGAAAAAGGAAGTCACCAAAATTGTCAGACCCGCTGGCTGTGTCCGAAATCGCCGACTACTCAAGTAAGTACTACATATGAATTAGAATTTACTAAATGACCATTAGAGAAGTGCATTATATACCATATGAATGCGAGTAGTAGGAATGGAGCTCGGACGTAAGACATCCGCCATTTGTCATCTACATGCGTCAGTTGTGTCACTTCACTTCAATTCATGAGTTCTCTCATGGTGCATCATGGGATAGCGTAGCGTCCATCAGAATCTCAACATAAGTATTAGGTCATCAGGGTACTTCTCACCTACTGTTTTTAATTTCGGACATACTGCTTGACTTGCATACTGTTTTTAACATAACCTGTAGAGTATGGAAATACACCATTTCAGAGGCAACCTCAGTCATTCAGTAATTAGAAACATACTTATTGTCATCTGTACTTATTATAATGTGTAAAAGAATAAATAACCATACAAAAATGTCTATTTAATTTAATAAAACATCCCTGCTGACCAATGGGTAAAACCTGGTGGTTTTAAAGGACAGTGAAAAGTATAAACATTTAATAATTAATGATTATTTTGGGACCAAACTGTAATAGAGATTTTGAATTTGTTATTAAATCATTCTTGATCTAAATATGCCTGACGATTCTTTGACATACGACGTTTTAGTGTGGGTAAATCATGATGCAAATGTATAATAGTCATTATTTTTGCTCAGAAAAACATGAAACATGGTTAATAATGGGAAAAATTTAAACATTTTATTGTAATTTATTGTAATGTATCTTTGTAATTATGTTGACCATGCTGACGCCTGAACAAAACTTGCGTTTCGGGACACTGCTTTACTGCAATATTGTCAAAATCTAATTCACATTATTGTATAAACGAGGTTCATAATGCAATAGTGAATATTAAAAAAAGCTAAAATGTAATACACTGAATTAGAAAACCCATATTAACACTTCAGGGAGTCACGGTGGCACAGTGGGTAGCACTGTCGACTCACAGCAAACAGGTTGCTAGTTCAAGCCCCGGTTGGGTCAGTTGGCATTTCTGTGTGGAGTTTGCATGTTCCCCCAGTGTTCTTGTGGATTTCCTCCGAGTGCTCTGGTTTCCCCCCAGTCCAAACACATGCGGTTTAGGGGAATCGAATAAGCTAAATTGGTAGTGAAAAAATGTGTATGGGTGTTTCCCACTGTTGGGTTGCGGCTGGAAGGGCGTCAGCTGCGTAAAACATATGCTGGATAAGTTGGCGGTTCATTCCGCTGTGGCAACCCCTTATTAATAAAGGGACGAAGCCGAAAAGAAAATGAATAAATTAATATTAACACTCCGACACCGCCCACTCTACGCCTGCAAACAAAAGCCAGCCAATCCCATGTCAGAATGACAAATAGAACAAGTGACTGACAGGCAACGGCTGTTTCTGATTGGCTAAAAAAATTGCAGATCCCGCCCACAAACTGTTTTGGTGTTTTTTAGAGCTTATGGTGCTAGTAGATGATTTAAGTCTTGTGTGGACTTAAGAAAAAGTTATATACAAAGAGTTTACACTGTAGAAGTTCATGTTAAAAGATATGAATGCTCACCTGTGACTGGTGGAAAGCCGCCTCTGATATCCTGTACTTATTTAAGAACAGCTTCACATAGTAGAAACTGAAAATGCTGTTCATCATGCCTGCACCGAGCGTCGTCATGCAATAAGCCAAAGCGGCGGGATGAGCAAAGTTCCTCATGATGCTGGGACTGATGGAAACTAGTCTGTCAAAGCTAAATAATAATAATAATAATAATACAAGGAGACGTTATTATAAAACTCGTGCAGTAGCTGATATGTGATCCATATTAGTTAATTCCATTGACTATATCAAAAAACATGAGCAAAATACATGTTTTTCAGTTGAGTACATCCATAACATAGCTTCATTTCACCCCATCCAAAAACAAGGCACTGCACCACTTCCTGATATTCCAAAACTAAGGCGTGGCTTGTACGCAAATCGATCCACTAGTAGATTTTCATTGGCCAAGACGCCGCGCAGATCCCGCCCTCGCCCTCTGATTGGCCAGCAGGCAGTCCGCTCTTGTTGTTATCCAGTGTTCGCCCAGTGCTGAGTCTGACTCTGCCACGTTGCCGCGGGCGCCGCTTCTTCTCACCGCCAGGGACTGAAGCTGCCACTCACCGGCGTTTATACCGCAGACAAAGCGCCGATGTCTTAAAATACACGGGGAAAGAGAGCAGACAGGCGGTTCTTGTAGGAGCTTTAGCGGGAGTCGAGATGCTGACGGACGTGATAGTAGAGGAGGACTTTGACCGCAGTGAGGAGGAGCTGTGGTACAGCAGAAAAGACCTGGAGCACGGTAAAACAAACTCCATTTAGAATGCACACATCATTTATAACACACACATATAAACTGCTACAGGATGAGACGATTTAAAGAAATGTACAAGGTAACGTTTTATCATAAATGTTGCAGTTAACGGTTGTAGTCAGGCTACAATATGTTCAGCATCCACCGGGATAACGTTACAGCCTGAACGGGTTACAGCCTGAATTTCGCGAAGGTCAGGTGAAATATTCAGGGGAAACTGTATGGTTTAAATGTTGAGTGATGTAAATGAAATACAGGTTAATGAGGCGATAATCCAAGCAGTGTGTAATCTGTCTAACTGAAGGTCACGCCCATTGAAGCCCTTTAAATGCGCACCACTGACGTCATCAGATGATGATGATGATGAAACAAAGAAAAAAAAAGATGATGATAATGGAGTATGATGATGAAAACAAAACAAAACAAAAAAAATTATGCTGAAACGCTTGAAAGGTTGTGGTTACGTGCGTAGACATAGTGCTGAGGCGCTCACAGTGACCTGAGTTCGATTCCCGGCTCGATGTCTGTTTCCAATTGAGCTAAATTTGGTTTTATAATCACTCATTCCAATTTCAGAAAAATATTATTTGCAAATTAAAATAGGGAAAGCATATTACCAGCCAATGTCTATCAAAGTACAACAAAGTACACAGTTAATTAAATAGTGCTAATATTGTTTGAAGTCATATTTATATGCAATTTCAGACCGAATATTTAAAGTAGTGTGGTAAACAATATATGGACTGTTAAAATGAATAAGTGTGTGAGTTTAAAGCCAAACTTTACCTCAATCCTTTTACGATTTAAGGGAAAGTTGGTTTTATATTCGTACATTCATTCAATGACAACTTGTGTGATCCCTATATTGTTTACCACGCTAATTTGAATATTGACTCTGGAAATTCATGCAGGTATGACTTTAAAACAACATTAGCACTATTTAATTGACTGAAAAATATTGTAAGAGTCCTTGGCCGCTAATATGATTACCCTATTTAGAGTATTTGCAAAGACTACTTTTCTTAAGTTATCTTATTAAGAAAATCAAAATGTGCAAATATAAACCAACCATACCCTAATCTCTGCCAAACCCTCCTGTCGACGTCCCAACACACTCTCCTGTCTGTAATCTTCACCATCCTATCAAAGTTTAAAAAAACATGGTAAATTCCCTAAAAAAATATTGAAACATTTTAGACTTCGAGATGCTTGCTTGTGAGTATTTGTGTCACAGATGAGTGTGTTGTTTGAGCAGTTTAAAACTTAAAGTATTCATTAATTGGTTTGATGGCTTTAAATATCATTAAATCCCATATGAAAAAATACTCTAGTACTTTATACTGTAGTAACATACATACTATAGTCAATCTGTTGTGGTAAATCTATAGTAACACAGCAACTATAGTAATATAAACTGATTATGACCAGTACTGCCTTTTATTTTCTACAGCCATACATGCTGTACTATAATACACCACAGTTTACTGTAGTAAAATCTAAAGTATACTTCAGTATTTATTACAGTTTATTATGGTTAAAACTACACTGTGCTTTAGTGTTTATTAACAAAGTGTTGTAAATACTGTATTATAATATAAAAATACGACAATATATACAATATAATGTTTTATTATACAGTAGTATTGTAGCTTACTGTAAATGTAGTATTTTTCCAATGCATGAACTATTTTAAGGTGCTGTATGTAAGTTTTGACTCTTCTAAAGGATAAAAATACCATAATATGTTTGCAGATATATAAGAAACATGCCAAGTGAACAAAAACAATGCTGAAGTCAGATATTCTGCCTTGACAATGTGTTTTTCATGTCGGAGCGTCTGTCTTTGTTTTGGTTCTTTTAACCCGCCCACTGCCAGTTTAGCCAATTATATTTCAGCACTCGGGTTGCCTTGCTGGAAAACAGCGTATTTCATTAATTCATTCAGTCATGAAGGCTCTGAAAGCATGCGTCCGTGACTGAAATGAGACCTCCGGTGGACAGTAGCAGACTCCGAAATGAGACACATGAGGTGTACCTGAGGTGATCATTGTCATTTTTCTGTTGTTCAGCTGTGAGAAATAGCTGTTTCTAATATATCAATTTGAGGTGTTGGTTATGACAAAAACTCCTTTTAATATGGAAATATACCTTCTATCGGGTAATACGGTTTAAATCACTCACTCCTGTCCTCAATCTGGCAACCTGCGCTTGCGTTTGTTTTGATCCAGGAGTGCAATACCTAGTTCAACCACTGGATGTCAAACTTACATACTGCACCTTTAAATAAGTGTTTAATTTGTCAACTAATAATATAAAATGGAGACAAAATACTATAATATATACAATATAACACACCTTACTATAGTATGGTTTAAAAGCACTGTAATATTTCCTACAAATATAATATTTTTTAATGTATGATTCAAGCAACTGATTAAATAAGTGTTCAATTTAACTAATTTGTTAACTAACAAAATGGCATTTGTTTGTCTTAACAGCATTAATTTTAATACTATATAGATTAGTGTTTAACGTCTGGTAATGTACATCAACTATAGACATGCTTTGTTAATTTGTTAACTAATGTAAAAAAACAAGCCCTTATTCTATTGCCACATGGCGTGTGCGTCTTTGTGTACTGTACATGATGTATCCCATTTGGTGTTTTATTTGCATATTTATTTCAGAATAAATACAAAAATGTAATGCTAAAAAGTGTTTTATTTTGTAAATATAATGAAGATAATGCTTTTAATCCTCTGATTATAATAGGATTGATTCTTTTACTCTGACTTTGCACTTGGCAGGATGCTTTTTTTCTCCTTTCTGTCCAAAGCAGTGTTAATATGTATTTGTTTTGAAGGAACTCATGTTATTATTATGTGCAGGTCAAAGATGTGAAATGATTTGTTATTTACAGAATATGTGTCAGATACAGTATTCTGCCTTATAATATATCATATATTCCAATAACATTTATAAAGAAAAATACCTAGATATGTGTGGAATTTTGTTGCATCATTATTCAGCATAACCATGCCTGTCGTAATAATAATCAATATATCAGCTTATTGCGCAGAAAGTCGACCACAATAATTTTTGATGATGCAACATGTTTTGGCCATCACGTTTCCTTAGCTGATTGGGCAGCCTCTGTCGTCTTATCTAATCTCAGCTTTATCAGTCAAAGAGCTCAGGTTTAAAAGCAATCAATGGTTATTGCTGGATGAAGAAAAGCTGATTTTATTTTTAGCAATATTTTTATTATTTTCATATCAACTATTTGCAGAATAATTTCAGTATTCATGTAAATAATCTTTTCTAATCCTCCTCCACTCTATTCCCACTCTCACAAGACCACAAGAACACTTAAATGGACATAACAACAATAATAATTTATCATGACAGGCCTAAGCTTAATATGTATTTATGTAAAATGAAACAATATTCTTATTCTGAACTGTGTACATACACACTATATATATATATATATATATATATATATATATGTATGTATGTATGTATGTATGTATGTATGTATGTATGTATGTGTATATATATATATATATATATATATATATATATATATGTATGTTGATTACTTAGTACAAGTGTTGGCATGAATATAGCAAATGCTGCTGAGATGGCATTAAAACGATCATTTTTGTTTTTCCTCCATCTTCACTCTTCTGTGTGTGTGTGTGTGCGTGTGTGTGTGTGACAGATCTGCACTTGGCTGCTGAGCTGGGCAAGACTCTGTTGGACAGGAACCATGAGCTGGAGCAGGGCCTTCAGCACATGTACTCCACCAATCACGAGCAGCTGCAAGAGATTGAGGTGAAGCTTCTGATAAACAAAACACACACACACACACACACACAGCTCAGATCACAACACACACTCTCCCCAGATTACAACACGCACTCTCCCACACACACAGCACACACACACACACACACTCTCACTGCTGAGGCCATAACATACTCATACTCATGCCAGCAGAAATATACATCTGTGCAGAGCAATGAAGGAAACACACAGTCTCTCTCTCTCTCTCTCTGTCTCTTACACACACACAAATAATTGCAATATTATGAGCCCTCCTGTGAAATTTGTATTCTTTTTACGTTTACCAAGTGCTGAAGATTTTTTCTTTTTATTTTTATTGTGCAATCTGAACCTAGCATTAGCTTATTATTTGCTGATGATTTTTTCAACACATTTCTAAACATGGTGCTCCACCAGAAAAAGGTGGTTTGCCATCTCCAGGTTGGAGGAAAGTCCTTAGAATCCAGTTATTCACATAATGTTTTAACCTGAAGTCCTGGAAAGTCTACCCGTCAGTCGTCTAATGCACAGGCTGGATCGTGTGTTTGTGTGCTGTGCTGTTACTCTTTCTCTTCAGAGGACGTGCGTAACAGCGGGAGATTTCCTGCTTGATCCTCTTTCCTCCTCACTGTGAGGACGTAGTGCTGCAGCCCTCCTATTTCTGTGTGGGTGTGCGTGCGTGTGTGTGTTTGTCTGGCACGACACCAGGCCTGAGAAATAAATACATTAACACTGTCTCGTTTGGCCTGGCATGACAGGGCGATCTTATGCAGTGTAATGTTTACAGTGCCATACTACTACAGTATTGTGCACAGAATGGCATTATGTACATTGTAATATACATTACATCAGTATGCAAATTGACCATCGAGGGGGGGGGGGAGGGGGGGGGTTATGCTAGTAATGCTGCTTCAGTCATTTATTTATTTATTTACATTACATCCAATTTATTAATGTATAAACAGTGTTTTGAGGGATATTTCGTGTTTTCTGACCTACAGTATCCTCTGATTGGCTGTTTCAGAGGTTACTGTAGGTCAAACTATGCATCTACTTTGGCTTTACCTTTAGGTTGTATGTAGAAGCAACCACCTATTTTACAAGAAAACTTGGTGCTTTAGATCTGCAGTTTCAGACTACTGAAGGATTATTTTTTTCTCTAGCATAGACTAATTGGCGCAATTATGCATTCACCATGGTATAAACCAAAACAGGAGTGGTCAAATGTATATTTATATTATCTATCATTTTAATTATTAACATTATTATTTAAAATTCAGATCAGATTGATCTGTTTCTCATGATTAAAGGGCTGACCCCCTATACATCTTGTTTTCATGTACTTCAGAGGGGATCAAGCGTTAATTATACTGACCACTGGGAAAACTCCCGATCATAGATGTATGCATATATGTGTATATATCTCTGGCTCTGGATGGCCACAGCCCTCCACTGCACCTTGGTCCTGTATTTATTTCAAAGGAGTGCTACCCTGTACTAAAATGGCAGCTCTGTTGGCGCATTCCTTCCAATAGACAACAATAGCATAGGCGACATCTAATGTAAATATCTATGGTTTCTCACTAATTAGACTGATTTCTAACAAATTTACTTACTAGACTAACTAGTTTAATTTTCAAGACTAGTAATTTCTAATAACTGATTTATTTTATCTTTGCCATGATGATAGTAAATAATATTTGACTAGATATTCTTCTCTACAGCTTAAAGTGACATTTAAAGGCTTAATTAAGTTAATTAGGCAAGTCATTGCATAATGATGGTTTGTTCTGCAGACAATCAAAATAATGTTGCTAAAGGGGGCTAATAGTATTGACCTTAAAATGGTTTTAAAATAATTAGAATCTGCTTTTATTCTAGCCGAAATAAAGCAAATAAGATTTTCTCCAGAAGAACAAATATTATAGGAAATACTGTGAAAATTCCTTGCTCTGCTAAAAGTTTGGGAAATATAAATAAATAAATAAATAAATAAAAAATGACATGAGGGTGAATAATTTTGATTTCAACTGTATATATAATATTGGGTTTTGCATCTTCAGTAGACTCGATCAGCTTTGGATTAAAAGCTTCTTGAATCCGGTGTTATTATAGCTGGTTTGCATGCTGTAATAATGGTTTCAGACACACTTGACTGTATTCTCCAGTTCATTGTCTCCCTAGTTAAATATTAAACCGTGTACTGGGAAGTTTTAACAGCATGAACTTTCTCTTTCATCTCTTGTAGTAAAACATTAACAGAGCAGAGAAGCGTTTGACAGCCGCATTAACATTTAGCTGTGGAGTTTCATAGGAATTTCTGAAAACCAGTGCAGTTTTGTGACTTTCTTGATTAACTTATAAAGGGTATTAATGCAAATATCACTTTGATAAGGGGTTTAAACACAGTTGTGTGGCAGAAGACTGAATATTACTAGCTTCTAATGGATAAAATTGATTAACTGTATTTTTTATCATCACACTTGAAACACTTTGATTGTCATTTTCCCTTTGTACGTGTCACCAGAGCCTACCTGTCAACCATTCCGGTTTTTACTGGCATTTCCCCTATACTTTTACAGTTCTATCTTGCTATCATCCTGTAAAGATATTTTCCCGTTTTTTTTCTCCAGTATTTTTAATCTTTCTATGAAGGGTGGCAATATACATAAAACAGCCGATGCTCCCTTTATGCAACACTTACCGCCAAACCACCACTCTTAAATGTGAATCTGTTCTGTGCTTTCATTATATTTAGGCATGAAAACACTTTTAAATCAATATAAAAATGGCGGGATTCCCTTCCTTTCCATTACAGGAGTTGTTCCCCCTCCTATGCAAAATGAGTTATCCCGTATTTTCATATCCCAGGGTTGACAGATATGCATCAGAGGGGGAAAGCCCCGCCCATTAGTGACCATCTCTCCCTCATTAGCATATGACATTAGTCTTGTTTTTGAATCTGCCACTATGCTGACACACAGGCATTTATAGCTCCGCCCTCTTTTAGAAAGAGCACAGTGTGATTTGAATTTAAAGCGACAGTCACCAAAACAACACAATTAGGATCAAAGCCTTAAAGGGCAGTTTCAAAGAGTTATGAAACATTATCTGTGTGGTATATTGAGCTGAAACTTCACATGCCCACTCTAAAAACATCAGAGACTTATTTTATATGTTGTAAAAAGAGGGCATAATAGGTCCCCTTTAAATGGAGAGTGTTTACTTTTGTCATTTACAATGTTTCATAGTATTGCAGTCATTTCTCATAAGTTTTTTTTGTTAAACACTGTCTCAAACGTTTGTCTTTTTGCCTGATTTGTAATGCTGTGATACTCCTCCTCGCACAAAGATAGGCAAGTTCAGACTTGATTAATTAAAACGCACCACCTTTTTTGATTGTTGTTTTTTAGTAACACCCAGACCTGGTTCAGCTTGTTCAGGTGTGTTTGAATAAGGTGGAATCAAAACTCTCCATGCCCATCCCTGTCCTAGCAGGTTTGGATTTGTTCAAGCTTTATTAATGGTTTAACCAAGACTTTTAAAAAATCTCTATAAGAAGATGAATTTGAAAAATACTCTTGGATCCCTGAAGAACTGCGCCAATATTTAATGATTCAAAGTAGAGCTTGGCTTCAGGATGCAATTCAATATAATAATGCAAACAAGTTTTTAAGACATTCTCTGAGATGGCCAGTGTGATCTGATTCATTGAAATGATTCACACTTGTAGTCTGAACATCTAATGTTTAAATGAGGAGACTGAAAACAATGGTGAGGAAGATACTGAGGAGTCATAAGACGAGCATGAGACCGGTCTGATGATGCACTGTTTAGGAAACCAGAAATGCTCCATTCTGTTACATTTATATCTCTCTATTATTATATCCATATCTATCTATCTATCTATCTATCTATCTATCTATCTATCTATCTATCTATCTATCTATCTATCTATCTATCTATCTATCTATCTATCTATCTATCTATCTATCTATCTATCTATCTATCTATCTATCTATCTATCTATCTATCTATCTATCTATCTATCTATCTATCTATATAATGAATTACATGCAAATAAGTTGTCTGCTTTAATGTACTTTTTTTACTTATTTATTCTGAGCTATCCTTATAAAAGCAGATAAAATGATTGTATGTTAATTATGTTACATATTTGAAGCAATTAAACCATCTGAAAAATAGGTAAGGCATAGTTGTTTGTGGGATAATGTAAAATAAAAAGCTTTAAAATGATAGCGAATGAGTATTTTTGGGCCAAACTGTGATCCCTGTCATTCAAATTATTCTTGATCTGAATATGCCTGTGGATATTGCACTGAATGCCATTTGTTGTGTGTGTCTTTTAAAAATGGTCATTAAAACATAATAGTTGTTTAGTTTTTCCTCGAGAAGAAATAAGAATTTAACCTGATGAAATGTAATGTATGGACAGTAAAGCTGTATTGAAAACTGTTTTGGTGCTTGAAAACATTCAGTCTTTCACCGATAATTGTATTAACATTGTGTGCATCCATTGAGCTCATCTGAATTTGAATATGATTATTTAAGGTCTTGTTTCTGTCTGCGTTTCCCTCTTCAGTATCTGACCAAGCAGGTGGATCTCCTACGGCAGATGAATGACCAGCATGCCAAAGTGTACGAGCAGCTGGACCTGGCAGCTCGAGATCTGGAGAAGAGCAACCAGCGGCTGGTGCTGGAGAACCGCACGTCCCAGCACAGGATCCAGAGGTGAGGATCAGGCCAGTTCCGGCTGGTTTAAAATATATATATAGATAGATAGATAGATAGATAGATAGATAGATAGATAGATAGATAGATAGATAGATAGATAGATAGATACAGGGGCGTCGCTAGACCCAATTCACTGGGGTACGTGCCCCAGTAGAGCTTTATGTCTAGCAACGCCCCTGGATAGATATATAGATATATATATATATATATATATATATATATATATATATATATATATATATATATATATATATATATATATATATATATATAGATATATATAGATATCTATCTATCTATCTATAGATATATATAGATATATATAGATATATATATATATAGATATATATAGATATCTATCTATCTATCTATCTATCTATCTATCTATCTATCTATCTATCTATCTATCTATCTATCTATCTATCTATCTATCTATCTATCTATCTATCTATCTATCTATCTATCTATCTATCTATCTATCTATCTATCTATCTATCTATCTCTATATATATATATATATATTAATAAAAAGAAGGTCTCAATCTTAGTCCTCATGACCCCCCGTTCTGCATATCGTGCATGTCTGACTTGTTTAAAGTCGGCATGAAGTTAAAATTCTGCAGTTTCACAGTTGCATATATTAAAGAAGCAGTTCTCACAGCATCTGCAACTTTATTATTCTCCATCCGCAGCCTGACGGAGACCATCGACGGCCTGCAGACTCATATGGAGAGCCTCCAGAAGCAGGTGGACGAGCTGAAGGCGTCTCAGTCCAGGAGGGATTTCACAGCAGCACGCCGAGCCCTCGGGGCCCAGAGCATGTCCTGCCTGAAGGAAATCTACGATCTGCAGCAAGACAAGTGAGTGTGGAGCCAACAAACCACTATCATTCACATCAGCATCACACACACAGTCATACACTCATGTCTCGACGTGCCAGTTTGACCTACTTTGAGCTGAAGTTCTTGCTTGTGCTGAAAAGTGGAAGCTGTGTCTGTTGGCTTTGAGCTCAAGATGGTGGGAAATACGGCTGAATTCACCTATGAACTGATATTTATTTAAAGTATAACACTCTCTTTTACTAAAAGGGTCCCCCCAGAACAAGAAATCGGCTGGATGGATTAAAAAATGTTCAACTGTTTAGCTCTAGGAGACTAATGAGCTTTTTTATTTTATTTTAAAAGTCACCTATAGCTGAACTGATAACTTGAACCATTTTTAAATTAATTCAGCCGATTATTTTAATTTTATTATTATTTTTAATTAGTTTTGTTTTGGCAGGGTCACTTTTTTAGCTTATCTTAGCATAATGAATGGAATCAGATTAGACCATTAGCATTTTGTTAAAAACAGTGTTGATAATGTTCCTGTTTAAACCTCGAGCCTTCTGTAGTTACATTGTGTAATAAGGTGCCTTGAAACCTCAGAGATATGAAAGACGACATGCTAATGATCTAATCCGATTCAATTCATTATGCTAAGCTAAAAGTGACCAAGAAATCAGCTGAATGGATTAAAGAGTGGTTAAAGGAAACTGCTTAACTCTAGGAGACTTGTAAAATGAGGCTTTCTAAAAAAAAAAACAAGATTTTGAGATCCTGTATTTTCCACAAGAAAACAGCTTGTCTCTGGAAAGCAGGTTGTTTTTCTTTTACTGGGGTCTGGGCTGTAATTACATTACCGTCACCGAGCTAATTAAAGTGGACATGTCTCTCCATGATGTCCGGCTCATGGATGACCCCTGTGATCTGAGTATCAGCGTTCAGTCCTGCTGACTGGGCATCTCAAGGGCCTCCAAACCAGACATCATAATCTAACCTGACCCTTCTATTGTAATCCAGTAATCCTGCTGTAATCTGCACAGAGCAGGGAGAAAACAGTGCAGCGAGATGGTCATGCAGATACTTACGGGCTTCTTTGAGTGCCAGTGAAAAGCTAATGGCATATATCCAACTGCATTTGCTTTTAGAGATTAGAGAAGACTGTTTATCAGCGTTGGCCAATGTTAGATATGGGGATATTTAATTAGTGCTGTTGCGAATAAAAAACGTCTTCATTTTTTAATCCATTCCGCCGATCGCAAGTTCTGGCTGGAGCACTTTTAGCTTAGCTTAGCATAAATCATTAAATCAGATTAGACCGTTAGCATCTCACTTTAAAAATGGGAGTTGTTTATGCTTATTTGAGCTAGCATGTTAATTAGTGCTGTTGCAAATAAAAAAAAGTCTTATTTTTTTAATCTATTCAGCCCATCACTAATTCTGGCGGGAGCACTTTTAGTTTAGCTTAGCGTAAATCATTGAATCAGAATAAACTGTTAGCGTCTCACTTTAAAAATGGGAGTTCTTTATGCTTATTTGAGCTAGCATGTTAATTAGTGCTGTTGCAAATAAAAAAAGTCTTATTTTTTAATCGATTCAGCCCATCACTATTCTGACGGGAGCACTGTTAGCTTATCTTAGCATAGATCATTGAATCAGATTAGACCGTTAGCATCTTGTTTTTAAAATGAGAATTGTTTATGCTTATTTCAGCTAACATGTTAATAAGTGCTATTGCAAATAAAAAAAGTCTTATTTTTTTAAATCCATTCAGCTGGTCACTAGGTCTGGCAGGAGCACTTTTAGCTTAGCATAGATCATTGAATCAGATTAGACCGTTAGCATCTCACTTTAAAAATGGGAATTTTTTTAAGCTTATTTCAGCTAACATTAGTTAATTGATTAATTTAAATGTTCAAATTTAAAGTTCGCGTATCTTCAGCATTTACGATGATTATTTGATTGTGATTATCTCATTGTTATTCTTATGGTGAATAATTAATCCGTGTGAGGTAATTCACTGAAAGAAGTGTTTGTTTTGGTAGTCTTCAATCAAAATCTGATCATTTGATTCCGTGTTTGGGGTTGAGATCCTTCTGTTGATGTCAACCTGAGGGCTTTCATAGCAACTGCAAATTAATACCCTCTCTTACCGTTAGTTTGCCATAAAGAAATAATGCACAAAAGAAAGCCCCGCCCCCTACTCAATATTTCATTTCCATTGGAGGCACTTCAACATACTGAAATAAAAGTTTCATCAACTTCAAGTTCACATGGACTTTAAACACTTTATTTTCTTCTGGAATCTCAAAATGATTATCTATTTTGTGCATTCTACTTTATAATTTTGATGCCTAACATAAAAAAATGAAGTACATCACCCTATATATTTTAACATAAGTATAGTTTTAGTTTTCCAAGGTGGAGTTTGTTCTTTTCTAGTCTTCTAGAAGGCTAACTCGGGAATTAAATGGTTTATTTCTGTGTGCTGTTTGTACTGTAAGGCTTGTGAAGAATGTCAACTCCACCTTGGAATGCTCCATTTTGTTAAGTAACCGTTACTTTGAAAAGCTGCTGTGCCCTTGAATGGGTTCACAAATAGTCTGACCTAAATAGCTCCATACAAATCTCTTATTATAAATAAACTCCATAGTGAAAACATATACTTTATTTTATAGTCACACCCCCTTTTAATCATTATTATTTTATTAAGAAATTTATATTTTATTACTTTTAATTATATTTTATTTATTTTTAGTTTAATAGATGCATATATCTGTGTGGGTTTAAATATAAATATTCATAATATTTATGGTAAAAGTCGGTTTTAGTAAACAGAAAGCCTGTTATCGTAATGTTTGTAGTTTAACATTTTAAACTACGGTTTAATTGAATTAATATATTATTGAACCAAACTTAATATACAAACATAAAACATAATTATGTTTGAAATGAACAAAACATAATTATATTTTAGATTTTTTTTTCTCTAATTTATTTTGATTCCTGTTAAAAGGAAAAATATGTCATTAAGACCTATGGCCCTATCGTACACCCGGCGCAATATATATATAAATATCCATCAATATTTGCCCCGGTTTGCTCCGACGTGTTGCTATTTTCAGACCAGCGCAACCTTAATTTTCCTGTTTTCTGCCACATTGTTTAAGTAAAGCGTTCAGTTTTTCCCACTTACAAAGTCCGCCATGTAAATAGAAAATGCGCTATGGAGCGACGCAACTGAATCTTAAAGGGAATGGGAGACGAGACTCTGATTGGTTTGTTCTCAAAACACACCCAGAACTCATTAAGAGAATAAGCTCAACCCTGTTAGACCATGCGCTGTGGTGCAGAGTATTTTCCCGTCCTTAAAATAGCAGAAGTCGATTCGGACACACCCTTAATGCTTTTTTTGCGCCCTTCGCTCTAGATTTTGCACCTAGATCATTAAAATGGAGCTCTCCGTTTATTATTATTATTATTATTTTATTTATTTATTTATTTGTATTGTTGTTTAATAATAAATGAAGAGTTTGGTTGCAAAAGTCTCTAAGTGCCATGTGAAATTTTCTTTAATAAATAGAAAAAAAAAACTATTTACAACATCAAATGTGTAGAGGTTCAGTAATGTCACTTGTATGGCGATGAATAGTTTCATATTTTTTGCATTTTAAAGTGAATCAGAATCAGAAAGACCTTTATTGCCAAGTATGTTCAGACATACGAGGAATTTGTTTTCATGACAGAGCTTCTACAGAGCATAAATAACAGAGCATAAACACACAGGCCTGAGAAAAAATGTTATTCTGTTTTTATTGCTGGATTTAATTAAATGGATCATGCTTTTCCTCATTTCTGTTCCCATATTAAAAATATTATAGTAATATAGTGAATACTCTAGTGTTATTGAAACCCACTATAGTAAACAAATGAATCAATACTGTAGTTTTCTACAACTATAGGGTATATTATATTACAATACACCACAATTTATTGTACACAAATTTGAAGTTTACTATGGTATTTATTAGTTTAGCAGTTCACTCTGTTAATGAATGCTACAGCATACCTTAATATTAACTATACTAAACTAATAAACCATAATAAATACAAATATATCCTATAGTATTGGGTCAGTTGTGAGATTAATTCAAGTATTTTACTGTTGCATAATTTAGAAACACTGTCGTATTTACTATAGTGTTTTTATATGTTTGAGTGTATTTTTTTAATACTCTTGCGACCATGTTATGAATGTATGAATTTAGGAACATCATACCTTAACTTTACATCCGTAGCTCTTCTTTTATGATGTGCTTATGACAGGGGTCACCAAACTTGTTCCTGGAGGGCCAGTGTCCTTCAGATTTTAGCTCCAACCCTAATCAAAAACGCCTGAACGAGCTAATTAAGGTCTTACGAGGTTTACCTGAAACACCCAGCCAGGTGTGTTGATGCAAGTTGGAGCTAAACCCTACAGGGACACCGGCCCTTCAGGACAGAGATTGGTGACCCCTGGTTTATGATGTCTCCAGTCAGTGAACTAGTTCTGCCACACTGAATATTTCCCTCATCAAATGCCTGTTGTCCTGCAGGAGCTGGAGCTCAGAGGGTCTGCATGAGGAGCGGTCGTGGCCTGTACTCAGTGAGCGGTGTGTGGAGGAGGAAGAGGAGACCTCCACCCTTCAGCACAGCCTCCACAAGCTGAAGCAGCAGCTGGCGACGGAGCGAGCCCGACGGGTGGAGGCAGAGCGAGAGACTGAGCTAACTGTTCTGGAGAACAGTGCTCTGGAGGACCGCCTGAGCCTGCTGGAGGGAGCCCGCCGCAGACAGGTACAGACTCCACAGTTTCATCCTATGTTACACAGGAGGGTGAAAAATTCCACTCTGTATACTACGGCTGTATTGTTTCGGCAGAGGTGAGTAGAGTATCCAAAATCTATACTCAAGTCAAAGTACAAGTACTTGCGCAAATGTTTACTCATATAAAAGTAAAAGTAACAATCTTAAAAGTTACTCAGGTAAGAGTAAAAAAGTATCTGATGAAAATATTACTCGTCTACATACAGTTGAAGTTCAGAATTCACTTTTGCTATTTTAAGGAGGGAAAAATCCGCTTTGCACCGTGGTGCATGGTCTAACAGGGTTGAGCTTTTTCTCTTATTGAGTTATAGGTGTGTTTTGAGAATAAACCAATCAGATTCGTGGTCGTAACACTCTCCAACGACCGTGTTCGTAACACTCTCCAATGCGGCACCTCGTGATATTTGCTAACAAAATATATGGATCATATTTATTATCATTTGGCAGTAACGGAGGAATGCAGCGAAGTAAGAGTAATGATTTTTCTCTAATAATTTACTTGAGTAAGAGTAAAAGTACACCTATTTAAACGTACTCAAAAAGTACACGTTACCCAACAATTTTACTGAAGTAAGTTTTTTTTTAAGGCCTGTGAGCATTTCAAGCCAGTTAAAAACCTTATCGGCAAGAAATTATAATGCTTGTAGCATTAAAAATATAACAGTTTCAGCTTGTTTAAGTGCTTGTAACATGTGACACACTAACTGTTTGTTGGCGGTTTCTCTATTGACAGGCGGAGCTGGAGGCTGAGGTGGAGGAGCTGCGTCTGCTGTGGCGCTCCGAGTCATCCTGCTCTAGACCGACCGACACGCTGCTGCCCGACAATGTTTTCTTCAGTGCAGAGGAGCGGCTGGGGGTGGAGCCTGAATATGAGGAGGAGGCAGAGTTTCCTCAGGGGCGTCGCCGCTGCAGCAGCGACAGTTACGTCAGAGGAGCTCGAGCAGAGGAGATCCGACGTGGACACGAGCGCACCTGTATCCGCAGAGCTCAGGCCGTCAAGCAGCGCGGCATCTCTCTGCTCAATGAGGTGGACGCTCAGTACAGCGCCCTGCAGCTCAAATACGAGGAGCTGCTGCGCCGCTGCCAGCACGGGGCCGACAGCCTCAGCCATAAAGCCGTCCAGACGCCCAAATCCCAGAGCTGCTCCGCCACAGACACCGCCTGCCTCTCCGACCAGCTCCATCAGCCCGAGTACAAAGCCCTGTTCAAAGAAATCTTCACCTGCATTCAGAAGACCAAAGAGGACCTGAGTGAGAACAGGGCTGTGCAGGGCCAGTAAGGTGTGACTGCTTTAAAGGGGCTGTTCATCCAAAAATTTGATGAAATCCTGTTATCATTTACTCATTCACTCGGTGTGAGTTTCTTTCTGCTGTTGAACATGAAGGAAGATGAACTGAAGAATGTTGAACACAAAAGAAGATATTTTGAAGAATGCTGGAAAAACATCCATTGACATCCATAGTATTTGTTTGTTCCTACTATGGATGCCAATGGCTGTTTTTCCCCCCAACATACTTCATGTTTTGTGTTCAACAGTAGAAGCACTTGAGTCTGAGTAAATTACGAGTATATTGGTCATTTTTTGGGTGAACTGTCCCTTTAACTTGACTTTGCACTTCCTAATGTGATTTAATAGTGTGTTTGTGTGTATGTGTCTATTGCACTATAACAGCTGTGCCTATACACAGTATACAACACCAAACCGTCCACATCCAGAACCTGAATGGTCTGAATGGGGTTTTTCTACTTTTATAAGTCTTATTCTAGTGAGTGACGCACACATGCTGTGTGAATCAGCCATACCAGACGCCTGAGGGACTTCAGGTTTGTCAGCAGCTGTTCGGCGGAAGACTATTGTTATTAGTACTAACAACTAACACAGTTATTGAACTAACTTGATGTACATGATATGACTGATGGGTGAATCTCACACAACCTCCAAGAATGAGGTTTTAGACCGCAAAAAATACAACACAAAAAATGAACATATTGTACATTTATAGGACATAACTTTTTTTGATGTGTGACATTATCATGACGTATCCCCCTAGCACTGTGGCGGAGTCCGTTAAAGACTGGATTTTGCGATTGGCGTTTCAAAATGCATTGCTATTCTCTTGAATTAGTTCTGAGCTTAGTTTTCAACAGCAGAAGGCGCTCTTGGCTAGTTTTAACCAGCAGATAGGCTAGATTTTTGGCATCAGATGACACTCTAGGCTAGTGTTTAACAGCAGATAGGCTAGTTTTTTAGCATCAGACAACACTCTAGGGTAGCGTTTAACAGCAGATAGGCTAGTTTTTTAGCATCAGACAACACTCTAGGGTAGTGTTTAACAGCAGATAGGCTAGTTTTTTAGCATCAGACAACACTCTAGGCTAGTGTTCAACAGCAGATAGGCTAGTTTTTTAGCATCAGACAACGCTCTAGGCTAGTGTTTAACAGCGATTAGGCTAGTTTTTTAGCATCAGACAACACTTTAGGCTAGTGTTTAACAGCAGATATGCTAGTTTTTAGCAGCATGTGGCATTCTAGACTAGTTTTCAACAGCAGATGGCGATGTATGCCTTACAAACAGTTTGCCGAGCGTTATCTGCTGTTAAAAAAAAAACTAGCCTTAGAGCACCATCTACTGTTAAAAAACTAGCCTAGATCACAGTCTGCTGTAAGAAAATAAATAACTCAGAGTGCCATCTACTGTTAAAAAACTAGCCTAGAGCGCCATTTATTGTTAATCTACTGTTAAAAAATAGCCTAGAGCGCCATCTACTGTTAAACTAACAGAATGCAATCTATTGTTAGAAACTAGCCTAGAGCACCATTTGCTGTTTAAAAACTAGCCTAGAGCCCCATCAAATGTTTAAAAACTAGCCTAAATCGCCATCTAATGTTAAAAACTAGCCTATCTGTTGTTAAGCTAGCCTAGAGCACCATCTAATGTTAAAAACTAGCCTATCTGTTGTTTAAAACTAGCCTAGAATGCCATCTAATGTTAAACTAGCCTATCTGCTGTTTAAAAACTATTCTAGAGCAACATCTAATGTTAGAAACTAGCCTATCTGTTGTTAAGCTAGCCTAGAGCACCATCTAATGTTAAAAACTAGCCTATCTACTGTTTAAAACTAGCCTAGAATGCCATCTAATGTTAAAAACTAGCCTAAATCGCCATCTAATGTTAAAAACTAGCCTATCTGTTGTTTAAAACTAGCCTAGAATGCCATCTATTTTTTAAAAACTGGCCTAAATTTTCATCTAATGTTAAAAACTAGCTAATTTGCTGTTAAAATCTAGCCTAAATTGCAATGTGTTGTTAAAAACTAGCCTAAAATGCCCTGGCTAATGTTAAAAACTAGCCTATCTACTGTTAAACACGATCCTAGGGCGCCATCTAATGTTAAAAGCTAACCTAAAGCGCCATCTGCTGTAAAACACTAAGCTACAAAGTGGCTTCAATAGAGAACAATGCATTTTGAAAATCTCAAAATCGATTTCTTAAACAATTTTTTTTTGCAACAACTTTATTTTCATAATCCTATTTGCATGTTTTAAAAAGAGCATCTAATCTAATTGTCATTACATTAATGCACAAATTAAATAGTAAAATATCTAAAGTATTTAATGCGCTAATTTAAAAGCTAAGATTGTGCGAGAAAACACTCACACGAATAAAAAAAAAATTGACGCTTAAGCTTTTTCTAATGAAATATGACCCAGACATTCTTTTGTGAGATTCATTTGATAAACATTAAAAATATATACGTATATAAACAAAATGGAATTCAGTAGGACCATAAATGTAGCCATAGATATCAAGTGTCTAGATATTTCACATGCAATACTAATTAATTTATAATAGAAAACGCTGCATGTGATTTCGGTGACGTTACTAACAGTGATCTCTTGTATTTGAGCAATACTGTTTGCTGCTTTTTTAAACTGTCTTTACCTCAGTGCTTTGATGTGCTTGCAGAACAGCTGTATTAACTCTTGTCAATGTAAACGGTATGCTTGAAAATCCGTGTAAATAGTTTGTTCGGATCAAATCGTGGCTTGGCGTTCGGCAAACACACTCGCTCTAGCTAATAGTCTCCAGCACTTTTTGTTTTGGCGTTCATGTAAACACCACTGTGATACTATGCACTTTAGACAGACCTGTGGTCAGTTCTTTGGTTTTTTTGAGTTACGTTTTTATTTATTTATTGTTTTCATTTAGTGTCGAGAGGTTTTATTTATGTTCTTGTTTGTCGTTCATTTACTGTTTTCAGATTTATTTATTTTTTTCTCTCCTGTGGTTCAGATCAGCAGTAGAAAGTTCAGTTTGATGGAAATGAACATGTTGGATTTTGAGCATAGACGAATATTGAAAAGAGACCCTACACTGTAAAAAAACATCTCTTCATTAACAGTTTCAGTGTTTTTGGTTTATTTACAGTTGTGAATTGCATTATGGGATGTTGATCTCTGCTCTGTTGACTTTTAATGTTAAATTCAACAGCAGACTGCGCTCTATATAGGCTAGTTTTAAACAGAAGATGGGCTAGTTTTTAGCATCAGACGATGCTCTAGGCTAGTATTTAACAGCAGATAGGCTAGTTTTTTAGCATCATGCGACGCACTAAGCTAGCGTTTAACAGCAGATGGGCTCGTTTTTAGCATCAGGCGATGCTCTAGGTTAGTATTTAACAGCAGATAGGCTAGTTTTTAGCATTATGCGACACTCTAAGCTAGCGTTTAACAGCAGATGGGCTAGTTTTTAGCATCAGGTGATGCTCTAGGCTAGTATTTAACAGCAGATAGGCTAGTTTCTAGCATCATGCGACCGTTTAAGCTAGTATTTAAGAGCAGATAGTCTAGTTTCTAGCATCATGCAATGCTCTAGGCTAGTATTTAACTGCAGATAGGCTAATTTTTATATATAAACTAGCCTACATCGCCATCTAATATTAAAAACTAGCCTAGATTGCAGTTTGAGAGCCTAGAGCAGGGGTGTAAAAACTAGTCCTGGAGGGCCGGTGTCCTAGAGAGTTTAGCTCCAACCCTAATTAAACACACCTGAACCAGCTAATCAAGCTCTTACTAGATATACTAGAAACTTCCTGGCAGGTGTGTTGAAGCTAGTTGGAGCTAAACTCAGCAGGACACTGGCCCTCCAGGACCGAGATTGGACACCCCTGGCCTAGAGGGTCATCTACTGTTAATCTACTAGCCTAGAGCGCCATCTAATGTTAAAAACCACCCCAGAACACCATCTGCTGTTTAAAAACTAGCCTAGACCCCCATTTGATGAATACAAACTAGCCTAGAGCTCTATGTGCTGTTTAAAAACTAGCCTATTTGTTGTTAAAAACTAGCCTGGAGCACCATCTAATGTTATAAACTAGCTAATCTGCTGTTAAAACTAGCCTAGAATCTCATCTATTGTTAAAAACTAGCCTAAATCGTCATCAAAAAAAAAAAAAAAAAATGGCCTAGAGCGCCATTTAATGTTATAAACTATCTTAAATTGCCATCTATGTTAAAAACTAGCTAATCTGCCATTTAAGAACAAGCCTAGAGTCCCATCTAATGTTAAAAGTTAGCTTAAAGTACTGTCTAATGTTAAAAACTAGACATAAGCGCCATTGAATGTTAAAAACTATCCTAAATTGCCATCTAATGTTAAAAACTATAGCTTAAATTGCCGTTCAATGTTAAAAACGAGCTAATCTGTCATTAACAGCTAGCCTAAATTGCCATCTGTTGTTAAAAACTAGCCTATTTGCTGTTAACTATTCGCTTCGAGAGCCATTTACTGCATCTCTACAGTTAAACTAAGTGACTTCTATTGACATTTTAGTATAGTTTGAAATAATATAATATATGAAATAGTATATAGATAGGTAGGATAACAGAATATGTACTGGCAGTTTATTACAATGTATTTGTAGCATAACATACAACACCAACCCAGACAAAATATCACTTTAAACTATTAAAAATGTCAATAAAAGTCACTTTTTAAAACTTTTCAAGGTTAAAAGTTGTTGGAAAATAGATCAAGATCTCCTAAAGCAATTCAAAAGCAGAAATAAACATGCAAAAGGATAAAAACATGAATTACAAAATTACGAAAACTGCTAATTTATGGATGTTTTTTTACAGTGTAGCATGAAACAGCTTGTGGTTTAATAGTTCAACAACAGCTGATTATCACTGGCTTATGTGTTTGGTAACACATAACACTGTTCATGTGATATTTAATACTTAACCCAGATCTTTTTGAGTTCATAAATACCTTGAGTTGATTGTATAAACAAGCTGTTTTCCATCGACGTATAGTGTTAGACGTCTAGGAGAGTGACAGACTGGATATACAGAAAGTGTTTTTGATTTGACCCATTCCTTTAGTCACAGGGAAGTGTTTATAGATTGTACATTGTTTTATGAGGGATGAAAATGGTGGTGTTTTGCATTTCTGAGCTTATCGCTTCAGTGTTTAGGACGGTGTTTCCCAACCCTGTTCCTGAAGACGCACCAACAACCCATATTTTGGATGTCTCCCTTATCTGACTGGTTAACGTCAGGATTTGGAGTCTTTTCTAATGTTCTGATGATGTGTTTGATTAGAGGTTGAAAATGCGTACTGTCGGTGTGCCTTCGGGAACACTGTTGGGAAACACCGGTTTTGGAAAATGGTGCTACTGTACCGCAGCCGTCCTTCAGCTATAAAAGTGGTTTTTGGCATAAACTCCTGTCATTTTTATGCACCATCCGAGCTTTTGTGGGATGATGTGCTTCTCGGTCAGCGACGTGTTAGAAAGCATGATCAGATGATAGTGTGCAGCGGAAAAATACAGCTATTGTTTTTGTAAGATTAAAAACATTCAGCAGTGTTCATTGAAATGTTAAAAAAGTGGTTAAACTACCAAATGTAGACCAAGTATGGGACTGTCTTGTAATAATACCTTGCTGGTCAAACAATCAATTTGGGATGATGATGATGATGATGATGATGATGATGACCACGTTAGTATTTGTTAACTATATTAAATCTGTTACCTCCTCCATCCAGAGTTGATTGTTTCAGCCATCCTGGAGTTCAATGTTTTAAGTAAAAGAATAGTTTTCTACGTTATTTATTATTATTATTAGCGGTTGATGATTGTAAAATTTGACATGCGTAGTGAAGGAATGCATCTGATTATTACTGGTGCTGAATATGCGCGGTTCTTCTCAGAAATACTACAGTGTAGAGTAGACCCAATGCCTTTCTGAAGATCTCTGATCGGTGTGTGTGTAACGGCATGACTAACGTTGAACTTGGGTTACCAAAAATCCTGGAAATAAAACCGTATGAATGAACCGATTACAGTTGTGCTGTTTTTATTTCAGGATGACTAGTGGTGTAAGGGATCGCACATCTCACGGTTCGGATCTTATAATGGTTGTTTTTAGTCAAGGATTTGACCGTTTTTCTAATCAGCCAAAATGGGGAGGAGATAAATGTATTTTGCTTTCCATTTATTACAAATACAGTGCTGCAGGACACTTTTGGTTTTAACTAACAGAACTTAGAAGCTGTAATGTAATTAAAAATAAAATGAAGAAATAATCAGAGGAATAAATATAAATAGTAAAATATTCAGTGCTGTGAAAAATTCATGCTTAATGCTAAATGTATAAATCTAAAATAATTTGTACAACCCGTATTTATTTAGTCTCATATTCACTCATAAAACTTCGTTTCATTGCTAGATGGGTCATTTTTGACAGTATTTAGTGGCATGTTTTTGATCGCCACCTAGTGGTAAAATAACGTAATTGCTGCCCATAACTTTTATGTTTGAGCATCGTTAAACGCATATGGCGGTGATTTTAATCTTTACCATAAACATCAGTGGTTTTATCTAAACTATAAACTGTTATCCCAGTACTTCTGTGTTATTTGGCTGTTTGTAACTTCATAACTAACTCAAACGACTAAAGACTCCTGGTTTTTGTGTTTTCAGATTTAAATGCAGCGATTCGAAATTTATAATTTATGTTGCGTGGGTGTTGAGATCCCAATCTTGTAATGATTAATCGTGCAGCTTACACTGAATGCATTAATGCAGGCTAAACATGTAGTGACAAAAAACACCTTTAATAACCTAAGAAACCCACCACAACTTCTTCCGCCATCATTATATTTTATAGAAAATCCTGAATGCGTTCATACATATGATTTAAATGACGGAAGAGGCGATCTCTCTCTGTGATCATTACAAATTTAGTATTAATCTACCAGTAAAAATTTGTGGGCCATGTGTGTTCCAAATTGTGGGTTGTGATCCATATGAATCACGGATTACCCGTGATCTGTTACACCCCTGATGATGACATAATGTACATGAAGTCTAATTTATCATTATCCAGGTTTCCATTCTAACGCTAAGCAAATCTTTTAACAATTCATAAAAAATAAGAGAAAAAATGTCAAATTCAAGCCCAATTCCAACTTGTTAGAGCAGCTGACTGTAGTATTGGTAACCTAGCAACCAGCAGTAAACAAGGCAAGTAATGGAGACCGCAGATTTGTCAGGTGAGTTTAATTGTGGACCCTTTTTACAAGACAGTTATGATACGTTTAATGGTCATCAGTATCTAGTATTAAGATTTCAATAGTTTAATTAAAAATGTAGGAACATTTACATGTATTTATGTATGTATTTGTATGTTTTTGCATAAAATTGCAAAAAACAACAACCCTGAATTACTGCGTATGCGAGACATTTCAAATGCAGTGCATATGGGGCAGGTAAATTTGACATAATTCTCTCTTCTGGCTGCCATTATCAGTCTTACACAATTTTTTCCCCTTTTTCTGAAAGTCTTAATAACAATATTGTGGAGATTTTCTTTCATTATTTCAGCAAATAGGATTGTTATATATATATATATATATATATATATATATATATATATATATATATATATATATATATTGTGCTCCCCCATTAACTGCGCTCTGTTTACCCAGCTTATGACGTCTGCTACTGAGAAACCTGGAAATGTGAAAAAGATCCATTCCACAAATGTGTTTTCATCTCCAATTATTCACATTAACCAGTTTCAAAATCTGCCTCAAGCAAGCGTAGAAGCTTTACAAATTAAGCAATTTCTATTTGATGTAAGAGGAAAGTGTATTGTTATTCTAATAGCGCTTTAACTTCTATTTTGACAAAACCATAATAAAATACAAGGCCACATTATGAATTTCTGCATTATTTTATGACTCGTGGCGCCCTCTTGTGGTGCATATGAAATGAAAATCATATACTTATCCTCTAGTTGTTCAAAACCCATTTTTTTTTTCTTTCTTTTGTTGAGCACAAAGGAAGATATACTGAAAAATGTTGAGAATATAAACAACCACTGACTTCCATATTATATCTACTATGGAAATCAATAGCTGAACATTCTTCTGAATATCTAGAAAGAAACATTTGGAACTACTTTAGTGTGGGAAAAAGTTCATTTTTGTGGGTGAAAAAAACCTTTAACCATCTAGACATCATACTATAATAAAGCACGAGGAATCACAACACAATTTATTATTTTATAACCGCTGAACACTTAACAGTTGTAGCTTACATGACAAACAACATAACAACATGCAAAGTCTTACAAGCAACAAAAGTGGGACAAAACCAACGATTACACCAGTCTACATTTGCCATCACAAGTGCAGATTCAGAATATAAAACATTTCAATGGCATACTTTATCTTTTATAGACACCAGGGGGAAATCAGTACATGGGGGTTTGATTTAACACTTGATCCCCCCCCTGAAGGACGTCAAAGCAACATTTATGTGCGGGTCAGCCATTTAATAGGGAGAAATAGCTCCGATCTTTATCACAAATAATAATTAAAATAATAGAGAATGTATATTATACATGTCACCGCCCCTATAATGGATCGTACTATTGTGAACACATAATCGCGCCAATGTTAAAGACGCGCGAAATTTCTATTATAGAAACGATTTTTAATTCAGCGACTCCGCGGCAGAACAACGTACTTCTACAAAGATCACCTCAGGTAAAGATTACGTGCTTTATTTAATGTTAACTGCTACAAATGTGAGTTTGAACACCGTTTGACATTTATTGATAGAGGCTCTACTAAGTATACCTCAGATAAAATATCTAGACACTTTGAAAATGAACGTCAGAACTGTGCAAACCAACAACTTCAGTCACTCAGTTGCCTATTAATAATGTTAAAGGAGGTTTAATATTTATGATTTAAATTAAAAGCCTTTTCCATGTGTTTACAAGACAATTTTGTAAAATATAAGTACATTTAGCCTAAAAGTAAATTAAAATTATAAGCATAGTTTGTATTATAATAGACACCGTTGCTTGCACATGGAATTTAATCAGTCAAATGAATGTCATTTTTTCACAGTCATTCAATTATTGCTGCAAGAATGCTAAACTGTCAGTTTATTTGATATAAAAACAGGTCATCTTTCAGAATCACGTTGAAATATGCTACTGTAGGTCAGAAAACACTAAATATCCATCAAAACACTGAACATCTCAATAAGGCTGATTCATAAACTAGATGTAATCGAATGAAATATATAAATTTGGTTCACGAAAGTGTACACAAACTAACATTACCAGTTACCATTAATATTACCATTAACAGTTGACACCACCTCCATCAAACAGCTATATCTACATTTCATAACACACTACTCTATTGCATCTATATCATCTGATATGAATTCATGTCACTGAAATGTCAACACGTATGACACCAATGTAATACTTCAAAGCATATTATCTCCTATAATCTCACTCATATTCCCCAAACACACTCCATCAGTTCATACAGGGCTCTTCAAGTGATTCTTCACACTTGATCAATACCACAATGATGAAATGACCATCTCATTTATTTTTCCGTGTCTGTCTGTCTACCTATAATGTCTGTCTTTTCTATAACTAAACATTAATATGAATATGTCTGTATATTCAAATTTGGTTGCTGAGGGGGAGACAAATCACATTTTTCCTGGACCATTGGGACAAATATAACTCTATTTCTTATAGTATGCATGTGAGAAACCCCAGTATCTGCTTAAATGACTATTAATACATGCTCTGTGGAAGACTGTGGGCAAATAATCTGATCTGTTAGACCAAAAATACTGTAGACACTGAGTTCACCAACTTTTCCGGCATCACAAACACCATGCTTAATGTACATCAGCTGCAGAACTGAAATAATTTAAAATAATTAAACGAATAAACAAATTAATTAGTTTGTTCAATTAAATAAAAAATGAATAATATAAATAAATGAATAATTAATTAGCAATAAAATAAATATTTAATAATTCATATAAATAAATACATTAATTAATGTCTGAGTACTAGCGTAATATTAAAGGACGTCAACTAGCAATTGATTTCTCATCAAGTCACAATTAAATGGATATAGTTTCCAAGAAGTTATATTTCACATTTACACAAACGTTCATCGATCATCTCAAACCAACATTAATTGCTGCTTATTACATTTAAAACACAAGAAAACGTGAAACTCAACATGCCTTGTGTTTTTGATTATAGTTTATAGTTATATGCACCATTAAAACAGGACATAATAATAAAACGTAATAATTTTACACGATTTTGTGCGCAAAAAAAGTGGACAGATGGAATTGTAATTCAAAAAAACAAATAAAAGTAAGTCAAATATGGAATAACAGGACTCAAGGAATTGATTGGATGATTGTGGTTGCTATTAGTTGATCTGACATGAGTGGCAGGTTGGCCCCGCCCTCACATCAATAAGCACCAATTAGAGACAAGCAGAGATGATGCTGAACGAATAATGAAAGTTAGTTTTGGGTCACGGATGAAAGTGAGGACGGGGAGAGGGGGGGTGGGGTGATTGCGGATGAAAGTGAGCACCAAGAGGAGTTGGGGGATCGCGGTGGACCAGGGGTGGAGAGCTACCGTGGATGAAAGTAGTGGTGGTCGCAGATGCTGCCCTCACTATTCTGCCGCCCTATGGCCCTAGGTCGCCTCTATGGACGCGCCGGCCCTGATAACTACATGACAGAAATGAGATTTTTGGGGTGAACTAGCCCTTTAAGAATAATCAGCAGGAACGAGGAACTAAAGAGTCCCTCAAGAACTAAATTTGAGCATTCGTATCCCTAGGAAGTGACATATATCGGCCAAGAGAGACATCAAGTGTGACATTTAAAAAGGAGAATGTGAAATTTCTACAAAACAACTACAAAGAAGGCATTAAAAGACTTAAAGGGGACCTATGATGCCCCTTTTCACAAAATGTGAAATAATGATGTCCCTAGAGTGTGTATGTGAAGTTTCAGCTGAAATACCACACAGATAATGTTTTATAACTCTTTAAAAGTGCCCCTTTTAGGCTTTGATCCTAATTGTGTTGTTTTGGTGACTGTCGCTTTAAATTCAAATGAGATTGTGCGCTTTTCAGAAGAGGGCGGAGCTACAAATGCCTGCTTGTCAACATAGTGACAGATTCAAAAACAAAACTATTGTCCTTTGCTAATGAGGGAGAGATGGTCACTAGTGGACGGGGCTTTCCTCCTCTGATGAGACTTACAAAGGGAGAATGTCAATCAAAGTGTTTCTGCAGACTATTTTGATCAAGTGTATTAATATAAATATATATTAATACATGTTTACCATTAGAAGCTGATTATATTCACAGACTGTTTTCGCACAACTGTGCTTAAACCCCTTAAAAAGCGATTTTTGCATAATAGGCCCCCTTTAACTGAAACTGCTAGCTTTGGTTTGTACGTGAGGTTGGTCATTCCCAGGCTGCACAGCGGATGAAGAGAGCGATGAACCCGCAGATTAGCAGCAACAGCATCAGGTGGTGTGTGCTGAAGGAAGAAGTGGAGCGCACCGGTCGACTCTGCAGATACTGATCCACTGAGTCCGTCAGGCTGAATCTCTGAGGACTGAAGCCCAGATCACGCTGAGCCTTCTCGATCTTGAAGGTGTGACTGACTGCGATGTTCCTCACCTGAGAGGGAAGCAGGACATGTCATTATCATGCAAACACACAAAGAGCACAAAAAAAAAAAAGATCACAATATAATATTTAAGAAAATATTTAAACTAAAATATCTCGTCTCTTAAGTCACTAAATAAAATAGTGCTTGTGGCTGGGATGAACAAGAAAAGAAACCAAAAAGCCACTCTAGCGACCTGATCTCCTCACTGCTGCTAGTCATGGCACTCATTTTCTCATGTGTTGTTATTCTGATCTGAGGTGGTGATGATGAAACCCAAAACTCACGTGAAAAGTGCAAAAGCATGTAGTTTCCTTCACCATTTCAATGAGCTTTGCACTCGTGCTCCCCTTGTGTCTTTTAATAACTAGGCAACCATCAACTGTTTTCTCAGAGGATGACAAACAAACCATTGCTGCAGCTCTGATACAAGTTTTATTTATGGAGAGAATGAAAAAGCACTGCAGTGTTTGGGTGTTCTGTGTTTCATTCATTCATTTTCTTTTCAGCTTAGTCCTTTTATTATTCTGGGGTAGCCACAGCGGAATGAACCGCCAACTTATCCAGCATACATGTCCTTCCAGCTGCAACCCATCACTGGGAAACAACCACACACACTCATTCACATATACGCTACGGACAATTTAGCCTACCAAATTCACCTGTACTGCATGTCTTTGGACTGTGGGGGAAACCGGAGCACCTGGAGGAAACCAACGCAAACGTGGGGAGAACATGCAAGCTCCACTCAGAAATGCCAACTGACCCAGCCGAGGCGCGAACCAGCGACCTTCTTGCTTCTTGCTCGAACTTGTGACCTTCAGCACTACCTAATGCGCCACCACGTTGCCTTGTTCTGTTTGTCTGAGGTATTTAATCTACCTTTATTACTGAAATGTGTTTATTCAACACAAAATGTGAAGCTGACTGGTTAGTTCTACTTGCATGAATCGCGGTGCGCTCATTGCATTCTAAAAAGCTGAGATATTTCAACTGGTGCGCCTGAAAAATGAGAGTGCGCCACGTGCACGCCACTTGCACACCCTATGCATATTTCTTCCTATTTGCAGGTGTAAGTTGTGCACATCTATTGAAAATACCAAACTTAGACTTTAAGCTTATTGGCATTTCTTCCAAAGCGCACGCTCAGCAGCCACATTTAATAAAACTATAGTGATTCATACAAACTTTTTTAATTATTATTGGTCATGCTTTCATGACCTCCCGGTTAGACTATAGTAATCCGTTACTGAGCGGTTGCCCTGCTGGCCTAATTAAATTCAGCTAGTTCAAAATGCAGCTGCTAGAGTGCTTTCTAGAACAAAGAAATATGATCACATTACTCCAGTTCTTTCATCATTGCATTGACTCCCTATTAAATATCTTACAAATGTTACAATTTTATTGACTACCTACAAAGCCCTGAACGGCTTAGCTCCCCAGCATTTGAGGGAGCTCCTGGTGTATTATAGCCCCTCACGTCCACCATGCTCAATTAATTCTGGACAATTGATTATTCCCTGAATATCAAAATCAACTGTAGGTGCTAGATATTTCTCATATCTGGCAGCTAAACTCTGGAACAGACTTCCTAGCACAGTTCGGGAAGCAGAAACACTCTGTCAGCTTAAAACTAGATTAAAGACACATCTCTTTGCATTAGCATACATATAAAACCGATAAAATCCTCTAAAGAATTGTTAGTCTGCATTAATTAGGGCAACCGGAGCCGGTCACACTTCCCAAAAGACATTATAATCTGAACGGCATCTGCGCTTATGTTAGTTTGTTTTTCATTATCCCATGGTCTCCATAGTCCTGGACCAGGCCGTATCCTGAGCAGATGCTGTGGCGGTCATGGAGGAGTGGAGAGCATGAGACTGATTCCTGAAAAACCACAGTGACAG